>NC_056728.1:1904209855-1904404855 GCF_019279795.1 Protopterus annectens
AATCCTAGAAACATTGGATCGTCACATGTACTGAGTCTTGCCCTATTTCATTTGTCATGGGCATTTGACACAGTGTGTCATAGACTCTTTTTAACATTCCATGTGCCAGAGTTTTTAATTGGTGTCCTCATTTCTCTTGAGACACTGACAAAAACTTGCATTGCGTTTAAATACTTTGCTGTGTCACCATTTATTACATAAAGGTTTTAAGGTCACCATCTTGTACCTTCTAAGCTGCAGGATATCATTAGAATGAGACATTTAGAGGTATCATAGCTGTGCTGATTACAGTTTGCCTTATCCTCCCTTCCTTCATGGATGAAACATGGCATTTGGCTCCAGTAAGGACTGTCTCTCAGCCATCAATGATAGCGAAAGAGCCAGTTAACTGAGAGTCATTCCAACTGGGATTGAAGTTGTGATGGTGCAGCTGAACATATTGTTTGCCACAGCTCCTTGTCATTCTCCCATAGTTATATAGGTTTGAAATAACATGGTGTTAGAACTGTATATCTGAAATAAGGTGATGTTAGCTCTTTACGTGTACACTAAGTGTGTGGTGCCATACAGTATGCTGCTATTTAAGAGTAAGCAGTAGCAACAGCAGCTTTAAAAAGCTTGTAGTGCACAGAGTGCCATGATTACTGTCCAGTACTGGGAAAAAGACAAACTAGTTAAGCAATGCTGTTATGGAAGACACAATGTGAACAAATGTTAAGCATCCTCTAAGTGCAGTTTGGACTAGGTCTCATGCTAGGTTCTTTGAAATGCCAATGCCGGCCAACAAATGACAGCAAAATAATTTCTCTTGCTGTCTAAGCCAGTCATCTTCTCCCTAACTCTGTGTCAAAATCTCACCCTGATGAAGGATGTGTCACTGCCATTGACAACTTTTTTTTTTTTTCATTTTTTTTTCTTTTGCAGCTAGTAGCATACTACTCAACTGTCCAGATTTTCATAGAGTGTCCAGACAGAGTTTTGCTTCATATTTTTGGTCTTTTATTCACAAAATTAGTGATTTTCTGATATATGATGGAGGACTGAAGTCACTAAATAATAATATACATTTGAGTTTCAGACTTCATTTCCTTCAGGCATGCTAACACAAATCCCGTCCTTCTAGCAATATCTAAGTTTGTAAGAACAGTATTTAAAATATGTCCCTATTTTTGGGCCTTTGTCCCACATTAGTTTTGGCTTTGAACAGATTTCTTGCATGAAGATGTTGACAGGTATGACTAGCAGTTCATGAAGCTGATAAAGGTGCATGCACTACGAAGAATTATGATTGTGTCACTGATCCTAACTTTCTAATATGTTTTCACAAAATGGATGCCAAGATTCACCTCTTGAGCTTTGCTCTTGAGGTAAAATTCTTGTCATCCATGTTTTGAACACATCATAAAATAGCTAGGATCAGAAACATGATTATAATCCTCTATTTGTTACTACCCAGTCACATATACTTCCATCAGAAGATCTTGATATGAGTGCACATTGCCTAGACTGCCAATGCTTTGATTATTGCAGTGTCCTATAAAAGTTCTAAGATCAAAATTCTCTGCCCATGGCATCACTGACAGTGGAAAGTTGCTAGTTTTGACCCATAAATCACTGCATAACCTGAGTGCTGCTTACTGTAAATGGCAGAAGGCAGTTGTCCTACTGGCAGTTGTGCTATTACCTGATTTGCTAAGGAGGGTCAGTAAGTGATTCCCAGAATGATCTTAAGTCCCTGAAATACTCTCCATTTCAGGAAAAGATTCTGCTCTACAAAGTACAGGAAAGGATTCTGCTCTACAAAGCACATTACCTGAGCATGTTTATGAGTGTCCCTTGTTGGCCGTCTTCAAAATGGCTGCGAATACTTCCCTGTTACAGAAGGCATATTCTTATATGAGCTTTGAAAATGAAGTAACTTTGTGGTCAAAGCTGTGTTATGTTTGTATTATTCAATTCATCAAAGACTTTTGTATTGCACTTGGACAAAACACATAAAGCTGATGATGATGACTGCGATGATTGTAATGATTCTTTTTTGCACATTTTTGCGTAAGTTGTAACCGTACTAGATGATGGTTGGAAGTGGAGGTTAGTAGAAATCCCTAACCATAGTTGCACATTAGCTGATTTTTAACTGATAACAGTCCGAGCAAATGATGCTAACAGGGGTGGAAAATTTTTAGACTGTATAGTTTCTTCCAGTGAAGTTGCCATATTCACTGTTATTCAGTTTTTGTATTTCAAATTGTATTTTCTATTAGCCAGTTTGTATTTGTATCTTCATGTCTGCATACTTTTTGTTCTGTAATGAATGAAAAAACAGTTTCCCCCGGATTCACTAGTCTGCCATGCAGGACTAAACCAGTCCTACACATAAGCGGCAGTTGAAGAGGAGGACGGCAGCACACCATGCATAATAATGAAGGCGTGCCACCGGAACTCCAAATCCTACACTGAAAAGAGCTCTCAGAATAAACATGCCCCTGCAAAGTAGAAAAGAAGAAAGTGTAAATAAATGAGTGAAACCGATCATAGGTGTCCGCATACCTCCACCAACAGACCCCATGTGTTCAACAGCAACAGTACATTGAAATAAAATGAAGAAACCCTTGCATTTATTTTTTTAAAACCCCGAGTACAGCTAACCATAGGTGCGTGGGTTTGCCCATCACTTAGCTACGGATAAAGCAGCTGAAAAGGCTGAAGAGGATAACAAGGAACATATATGCAAATGAAGCAGCACAGCAAGAGTGGAGTGGTTAGAACATCCACCTAACGAATAAGCAATCCCAGTTCGAGTCCCACTGCAGCACAAATCAAGTCCCATGGAAAATCTGTGTATGAACATAAATTTACATAAATTTTGCCATATAACCTACATATTAACATTTAAATGTGAACTAGAGTACTGCATGAAATGCACATGTGAAGTGTAAGCATCATAATGAATAAGGCACAAGTAAGCAGCGGTAAGTGTGTGCAAGTGTGTTTGCATGGGAGTAAGCAGTGCCCACACAGATTAAGTAAAGTAGAAGCTAACTGAGTGTAAGAAACTGTAACTGGAAGATAGCAGTGCTTACCACTGTGCAAACCTGCTTACAACCGCTTTAAGGTGCCTAATCACTCTGGAACCAACAGCCCATGTTCTGCCCAGCAACAAAACAAACTGCCTCTGCAAGGTTGAAACCCAGGACCCTGTACACTATAGTCACAGTAGTTAACCACTCAGCCATCATAGCAATAGATAAGCAAGATTATGGCCATACATCCCATATATCCACATGTTTATATATATATATATATATATATATATATATATATATATATATATATACACACACACACAGCAATATGTATATATATATATATATATATATATATATATATATATACATATATATATATATATATATATATATATATATATATATATCTATATATATATATATATATATATATATATATATATATATATATATATATATATATATATATATATATACAGGCATATACATATATATATATATATATATATATATATATATATATATATATATATATATATATATATATATATATATATATATATATATATATATATATATATATATATATATGTGTGTGTGTGTGTGCGTAGACATACACAGGTATATAGCTATGATATGAAACAGCACACAAGAGTGACATATGTTTACAGGCTATGCCAATGGAAGTGAGGGGCCCAAGCAAGAATCATGTAACACGTAGCATGACCCCCCCCCCCAAGCCAGACAGAGGAAACATACAAAGAAACCCACAAACAATGTAAATAGTCCACTGCTCCTCTGAACACAGGCAGGATACATCCGGGTGGGTACACAGCGGACCCGTGAAATTTAATCTTGGAACACAGACAGGAGCATCCCTTGCGTGATGCCCCAAAAATTGTCATATTATGGGAGGAAGCCAGTGCGATGACTTTCTGGGCGGGGTTTATACATACCCGGAATACAAGCGTGGGACATCCTGATGATCCATGGGTCGAGACAATGTACAAGATGGTTCCCGTGAAGTGGAGAGTGGGCAGCATGTAATGGTATGTTCAGACCCGACCTCCACCCAGAGTTAAGATGAGTGGTGTAGAGGAGGTGTGGGTGGGGGAACTATGGGTAGCTAGTTACGGGTCTAGGTGTGCAGGTGTTGGCTGTAGTGGGTCTATATGGAAAGCCCCAGGGATGTAAGCAAAACTGTTCATTGGGCAGATGTGTCACCCAAGGAGCAGCCACACCTGCTATGAGTGCCACTGCATCAAAGTCTAATCTACATGACAAAGAACGGAATAATCAAATGTAGATGTATATATGTAAAGGTATGTGTGTGCATATCAATCCATAGCTACATGGAAATATACCTCTCCCTCTCTGTAGTACAAATGTATACATACAGAGACAGAATACATATAAATACCCACAGATAGATATATATATGCAGACACCCATACACCCATATGTCGTTTTTATAACTATATATATATATATATATGTGTGTGTGTGTGTGTGTGTGTGTGTGTGTGTGTGTGTGTGTAAAAATACACATGTATATAAATAGGATATGATACAGCAGTTACAAATTACATATGTTCACAGGCCGTGCAAATGGGGGTGAGGGGTCCACTCAACAAATGTGTAACACGTAGCATCAACCCCCCCAACTAGACCAGTGAAACATACAGACACACAATAAAAGTAAACACACCACTGCTTCCAGGATACTACCAGTGGGAGAGACCCCCCAAGTCTAATCTTGAAACAAAGACATATATGTCCCTTGTGGGACATTCCTGCCATTACACCGATGTCGAAAGGCAAGCCACGCATGTTCCCGTTGTACAAGGTAGGGGAAGCCCGATGATCCATGGGGTGAGACAACATACGTGATGAGTCCAGAGAAGTCTGGAGTGGGTACAGTGTACAGTTGTGGCCAGACCTGACCTGCACCCAGATTAAGGAAGCGTGCCAAAGAAGATGCACAGTTTGGGAATCATGGGTATGTAATTATGGGCCTAGCTGAGCAGGTGTTGGCTGGAGTGGGTCTATGTGGACCCAGGGATGTAAGCAATAGTGTGCATTGGGCATGGCCACCACCCAACAGACAGCCACTCCCATTATGATTCCCACTGCAGCACAGTCTATTGTACATGGCAAAGAACGGAATAACCAGATGTAGATGTACAACTGTAGAGGTGTGTGTGTATATATACATACCTACATGGAGTGAAACCGCCCCCTCTCTGTAGTACAAATGTATACATACAGAGACAGAATATAATTAAATACCCACATATAGATATATGCATATGCAGGCACCCATACATCCATATGTCATTAGATATATATATATATATATATATATATATATATATATATATATATATATATATATATATATATATATATATATATATATATATATATACAGCAAAATATATATATATATATATATATATATATATATATATATATATATACATATATATATATATATATATATATATATATATATATATATATATATATATGTATATAGATATGTAGAAATATATATGTATATATATGTGTAAACATACACATATACATATATCTAGGATATTAATAGAATTATGTATTTAAATTACATCTGTTAACCGGGGTAAGTCTGGCTAAGCTTTTGGCTCATGTACAGCAGAGACGTGGGGAGAAAAGCTCCTCAGGACTAGAAAACAATTTATTAAATAGTAGTATACAGCATATATATATATATATATATATATATATATATATATATATATATATATATATATATATAGAGAGAGAGATAGATATGTTACTCCAGTTAAGGATTACATATGTTCACAGGCTGTGTCAATGGGGCTGAGGGGTCCAATCAACAAACGTGTAACACGTAGCATCAACCCCCCCCCCCCACCTAGACAGGTGAAACATACAAACACATGATACAAGTAAACACACCACTGCTTCCCAGACCACAAGCAGGTTACTACCAGTGTGGGAGACCTGCCAAGTCTAATCTTGAAACAAAGATATCAGTGTCCCTTGTGAGACACCCCAAAAATTAATGATCATCAGAGTCAGTCCCTGTAACGATTTATCTAACCAGGTTGTATATGTACACAAACCAGTAGGTTGTGCAAGCCTGATGACCCATGGGTCGAGACAACATACGACATGGGTCCCGACACATGGAGAGTGGGCAGTGTGTAGTAGTGTGGTTATACCCCACCTGAACCCACAGTAAGGATGACTGCTGTAGAGGAGGGGCAGGTGGGGGAACTATGGGTATGCAATTATGGGCCTAGGCATTCAGGTGTTGGCTGGCGCAGTTGTATTCGGACCGCCCCGAGGATGTACGTAATATTGCGAATTGGGCAGAGCTTACGCCCATACCTCTCAACCTCTAAGAGCAACACCACTGGACAGGACCTAAACCGTTGGGGGGACAAATAGGGGCAGAAAGCACATATTCCACTTACAGCCTTTGAAAGCTGATAGAATAATAGGTTATGCTTTAGCATGACTCGTCTGAAGGATGTGGAGTCTTAAACCCAATTACTTGTCTGTATTTAATGGTGTCAGTTCCCAGGTATTTGCTAGACAGGTGCAGATTGTAAGAGGAATGCACCAATATTATGAAGCAAACTCTGGACAGGCCGCTGATTCTGTACAGTCAACAGACATGCTTTCGCGTAATGGGCAGCCATTCCCGATATGGGTCCCACCGCAGCACAGTCCAGTTTACATGGCAAAGTATGCATATGTGTTGTTGCATAACCCACTACACAACACTTATGAACACATGGTTGCAACACCCCACTGTAGGCATGTAAGCCAATGTAATAGGCATCACAAGGTATTATTGTAGTCCTCACCCCCACCCAGGGGGTGTGACTGTCCAATGCAAACACCAAATGCAGTGCATATGCACAGCTGTGGTCGTAGACAACTTGGCCAGCTGTGGACCTTCCCTGCAGCCATCCTGCACATCCTTGGATAATCCCCCTACTAACACCCCCCTTTGTGACCCATGCACACCACATACCTATCAGCCCCTGTTCCATTTCTATTAATGTCTACGCATACACGTAGGTGGCACCCTTTTCCCCCACTATATTGCCAGTATCTGGAACCCCAACCCAAATGTAGTATCACAGCTGTCCCACAAGACACATGTAACTTACACATGAAGGAACACCACAAGCACACCTGGAGCAGCACATGGTCACCACCTTGCAAACCCCCGCACCTACCAGTCCATACCACTACATCAACTAGTGATACTGACACCTCTTGTCCTGCCTCACATACAGATCCCAACATCCGACATACCTTCCCTATTGCTCCCCATCCAATTATACCTACGGGCTACTATACAGTTAAAATGTCACCACCAGTACCTACCTACCTACTCCTTAGGTATTCGTCTCTACTGTACCACACAGGTATGGAATAACTACACCTGCCCCGAATACCTGCATGCAACCTATCCAGACCTGTGAAACAGGAATCCAACCTCACCTTAAACTGACCTTTGTCAACAGTCATACCTGACATGTAAACCTAACCTAAGCATGGATAATACCGACAGTTTAATGTAAACTAAGCATGATTAATGGGGGACATAGCTATGTTATGTCTGTTACCCTTTATGAATGTGAATAACCCAGTATTAATTGGGATATGTAACTGGGGTCAGTGTGGAGCTCTACACCCCAGGTCACCGCTGACAATGGACAAGCATACAGTCCAAGTGTCCCAGTTGACAGATGTGAACAAAATGCATGATGTTGCATGTGTGTATGCTGGAGCAAGCGGGTGTAAGCCTGTTTGGATGCCGGTATGTGAGTACTACACTGGTGAAGCAATGTAGAGGCTAACTGAGTGCAAGATGAAGCAACCAGAGGTCAGTAATTGCTGTGCTTCATGCAAACAAGCGCATACCTGCCTACAAATGTTCTACAGTGCCTTAGTCACTCTGTACCCAACAGTTGTTTTGTGGCCATTAACAAAATAATCAGCACTCAAACTCAAAAAAATGTGTAAGGTAGTAGCACAAAAAATGACCAGTAATCCACCAAAATGCTACTAGAGTCGCAGAAATGATACCAGATGAATTTTCTGTTGTAATTTATTGTAGTTTAAAAGTTCATAAATGCACTTCACATAAACAAATACCAACACGCGTTAAATAATCAGAACTGCCAGGTTGCACACCTCTGACCCTGCACACTATAGTAGATGTGAGTTCCACATAGCCATGGTGGATACACATTCAGCTGCTGTGATCACAAACATATCATCCAGCACAGGCATCCAACAGTATAGGAAATTTATATAAGTCTGTAGATTAATACCCGAACACGTGTCCATTGCTCAACCACAGTATTATGAGCAGTCTATGTGCAGCACAGAACAGTGCCTGTCCAATCATACTGTGAGAAGAGTAGTCCTGCATAATACCGAAGTGAATAATGATATACAGTGCACACCGTGGGGGCAAGTGAGTGTGCTTCATGCACAGTATGTCACACCTGGGTTGTCTGTTCTGTGGAACAGGGAGATGAGGCTGACCAGGTGTGTGAGCAAACTGCTGCTACACAATACCCTGGCAGGATCCTACCAGTCGGAGAAACACTGTAGACCAGCTAGGTCCACTCTTGACAAAACAACAGGTCCATCTCTGGTGGGATGAAACAACAGTTGTGGGTCACATCGATGTCACCATCAGTACTGGAGGAGAATCAAGAGAAGGCTGGTACGTATGTGGACTAAACGGATGAAGAGCCTGCAGATGCTTGGGTGGGGACAGTATACTGGAGGTGTACAAAGACATGCAGAGAGGGAAAATTGTGGAGGTGTGGTATGGCAGGGCTAGCAACCGGGGAATGGATGGATGCTGTGTACATGGAGCTCGGGGGCCAGGGGAAGGGAACATAGGTATGTCATTATGATAGATATATGCAAATGAAACAAAACAGCAATAGTGTAGTGGCCAGAGCATCTGCCTAACGTGCACGCTTTCCCGGGTCGAGTCCCACTGCAGCACATCCTATTTTCCATGTGATATCCGTATGTTAACTTTGTTGTGCTGTATAACCTACTAAGTAACATTTATATTTGCACAGGAGTACTGCCTTAAATGCACATGTGAAGTGTCATAATGACTAAGGCACTAGTAAGCATGTGCAAGCACATAGCAGTAGTATGCATGGATAAGCAGTTGTAAGTGTGTGTATGTGTATCCGCGCGGGGGTAAGCATTGCCTACATAGATTGAGCTAAGTAAATGCTAGTTGAGTGTAAGGAAATGCACCCCAAGGTTAGCATTGCTTAGCTCTGCGCAAACCCGTGCACACCAGCATACGACCACTCAAATGTCCCTAACTCACTCTGTATCCGACAGCCGGTGTTCTGCCCTGAAACACAATATACAGCCTCAGAAGGCCCACACCTGGGATGTTGCACATCATGCACTATGTGATTTACCATTAAACCATGACAAATGTACATAACCACTCATTCCACATACATATCATCCAGCACAATCAGTCAACAGAAACAGGGAATGTAGTAATAACACACCACACAACCACTTAATGCATGAATCCCGGACATAGTGCGCCATAATGTGAGCACATATAGGGATATCTGTCATATCCTGCTCTAACACACTTCAAATGTTGCAAGTTACACAGTTATATGTGGTAGAACACATATATTGCTGCAGATGATACGTCTGAAACACGTATGTGTTGGCACGAATGACTGACCTCAGTCCTAAGGTCATCCATGTCAATTGCCAAGAGAATGAGGTACAGGCCACACATGCAGGCTGAACATGCATGGACATATGGACAGCTATACATCAGTAAATGTAGAGAGATAGACAGCTATAGGTATATATATATATATATATATATATATATATATATATGTATGTATGACTCACAAATAACCATATAACAGCAATTGTACATAGATAGATTAATATGTTCAGTGTATATATCTATATATATATATATATATATATATATATATATATATATATGGATACATATACATAGCTAGAGCTATATCAATGTCCAGTTCTATCTCTCTATATATGGGGTATAACATATATACTTATGCAGATATACATAAATATAAATATATATATGTGTGTATATATATATATATATATATATATATATATATATATATATATATATATATATATATATATATATATATATATATATATATATATATATATATATATATATATATATATATATATATATACAGATAGACATGTGTATATGATTTCCACATGGGAACGGACTCCTAGCCCACTCCATACTACATAACAGACCATGAGCACAGTTAATAGGGGTGGAGGCACAAATGAGGGACACCTGGTAATTACTGCTGTGTAACTCCCCCCAGCCCTAACAGGTATGCTGTGCAATCCAATATCCAGCACATGCAGTACTTGACAGTAGGACCCACCGCAACACAGCTACAATGCTCCAACAGTTATCCATGTCACCTGTACATGTCAGGCCAATATCTGTAACATATAATGCAGATACGCCATTGTACCTCAGGGAATGTACTATGTTGAAGGGCTGCACATTACAACGGTACATATATGCACACCCATCCATACATTGACAATCATGTGCAGGTATATATATATAGATATATATATATAAGATTATATTTATATATATATATATATATATATATATATATATATATATGGATCTACCTGACTAGGTCGACAGTGCAAAACACCGACAACAACTTCACCGACACCAAATCATCGACAGTTCACAAACACGACACCTCATACACTCGACACATCATAACAACAAACAAACCAAATCCCCTGTCCAAAACCCAAACACACAACACAAGCACACCAAAGTCCTTACAAACCAACACTAACCCATACATACACAACTATCTACAACCCTAACCGAAACCCTAACCCTAAGGTCCGTCACTATAGCACACTCACTTAACCCGCGCCCTAACCCTAACTCACTTAACCCGCCCCTAACCCAAAAACTATCACTACTGCACCCTTACCTAACCCGCGCCCTAACCCTAACTCACTTATCCCACCCCTATCCCTACAGACCGCCAACATCGCACACTTACCTTACTCGCACCCTTACCTAACCCGCACCCTAACCCTAACTCACTTATCCCACCCCTATCCCTACAGACCGTCAACATCACACACTTACCTTACTCGCACCCTAACGTCCGTCACTACCGCATACTTACACATCCTTCCCCCATCTCAGTGTTCTCAGCTGCGGTGTCTTCCTCCGTCGGTCTTCTGCCTTGTCAATCTTCTGGCACTTTGTCGGTGTTCTGACTTGTCGATCTAGTCAGGTAGATCGATATATATATATATATATATATATATATATATATATATATATATATATGATCTATGGGATATATGGCTGCATGCACATATACACAGACAAAGGGTATTAGTTGCCATACATGTGTAGCAGTAGTGTGGATGTACTGGGTGCAGTGTATATTCCCTGCCGCAAGCCCTGTAACTGGTACCTGTGATATGTGTGGTGTGGCAACCAGCTCCACAAAGGGGATACTTACATTGCACATATACCTACTCACAATTCAAAGGACATGACATGACACACACAGGTATGTATACACAGACAACTTTTATTTGCGTATCATACAATAATGTATGCCATTACTGACAACACATGGATGTTGATATATATAACTAGTGATGGATGCAAGGCCCACACAAAACATTAGATGCAGACAGTGCGGATATATAACATACTATGATGTCCAGGTTAAGCCCTTCAATTCATACAACAGTTGACAATGGATTTGCCTGCACGATGAGTAACAGTTAACAATATCAGATGTAGTTCAGCAGCCTCCAATTACACCCTGTAGTCAAGCCCTAGGGCGACATTCATTACTTGTGGTAATGTCAATGTATCTATAACATGTATGGTCCCTGGCCAACAAATGTTGTGGGTGTCCATGCTATGACTGGGATGATAGTAGGAATGCTAGCAGTAGTTAATGATAGGCCATTACCTAACAACCCCTACCTGTATCACAGCAGGACAAAGGAAGCCATATATGGGGAGGACAAAGGGAGGAACGCAGGGCCATACCCGCAATATTGCAGTTACATACCCTGGAACATGCTGGTGTTACGGGATGTGTTGCAACATACCCTTATGCAGGAATACAACATCAGGTGCAGAAATGGATATAGCCATGTACTGCTAGCTCGCAACACACACACACTGCCAGTGTAATATCTGACACAGGACCTGTGTGGTGGACAGACAACGCATGATAGGCACACCTCTGTCCAGCTAGAGGATAGGCTCACAGTAGTGAGCTATGCAGACAGACTGCAGTCCAAGGTAAACTAGTATGTACACACACACACCCTGTAACACCATTACTATGCAAAGCATTACACCACTCTACTCACAGTCTGTCTGTATGTCCTGATCCTCCTACATATAAGTGGCTGCCCTGAGTGTGCAGGTTCTCCTGTAAGAGGTATTGCTACCTGCTGTCTGTAACATTGATACCAACACAGGAAGGATGTCCATCACACAGGGAATGTACAGGGAATATGCCCACATGATATAGGGATTCATAGTGAGTAGTTGCCATGACAGTGGTAACTGGAAGTACTACACATGTGTACTCAGATATATATATATATATATATATATATATATATATATATATATATATATATATATGGCTATCTGGATAAGTACATGTCCATATCGTCCCACCATATGTCCTGGACATGGAGTGTAGCCCTACCCCAGCCCCTATAGTCTCAATGTAGTAGTGCAAGGGAATGTCTGGTATGTATAGCTGGTATATTAATAGACATTTGCTACTGTCATTGGGATTGTTGTCACAGACACGGTGTGTGTGGAAGGTGACTTCTTCTCATAACATGTGTGCCATTGGCTACTGACAGACATCCTAAGGTTATCATGGTACAGTACCTGCATATATAGCAGGCTCAACAGCCATGTCACAGCACAGGGTAGGATACACCTGTGTGACAGTGCATAATGACAACCAGTGTGAATACAGCCACAGCCACATATAGTACGCTAGCATAATAGTATAGTATATGGACTATCTGTCCTACACCATCCTCATATGTGCCACTCACAGAATGACCCTACATATACTGGGCTGCTACACAGTCTGGTCTAATGGCTGTCTGTGGTATGGGACATGTGTGTGTATGGCCCTACATACATGTAAGGTAAAATGGTACCATACAGTGGCATGTAACAACAGATAGAAGGGGAGCTAGAACAATTACATCTACCACAGTCTGTACACAGGCCATAGTACATATTAACAATATACACACTGCCGACATTCACCATCGCTACACAGACGTCAGTACTGTACAAACATCCACAGAATTTCCAGGGTATGGCATTAAGTGTAACTCCTACTGTACATGACATGTGTAGCACTCTGATATATCACTGGTGTGTTATCAGATATGATGACATTATTTACGGTGTACAGCACTTTTGCACCACTTCATGCATGACATATGTACAAAGGTTAACAGAGGTGTGGCTGACAGCACATACACAGGGGCAGTATAGACATGTTGCTGTGATACCCTCATTAATCTACCATTGTAACGGGGTTTGTTGCAACATATATCCAATGAGGAATATGTAGTCAGTAACTGTTATGGCCTTCACCGTCAGCAGACTGCAATCCTCACACTACCTTCTGCATTTCACAGACAGATGCAGAGTGGCTAACACATGACACCAAAGGCACAACACTGCCCATTCTGCAGATGAGCTTGCAGATGGGGATTCCTGATATGCATGGAACTGACATGGCAGGTATTGCAACATGTACAACAGGCATATCCAGACAAACACTGTTAATCCAACATTACTCCATATGCAGTATTGCAGCACTTACAGTTCGTAGTCAGGTCAGATACATCCCCCACCTGTTTGTTGCCCTCTTCCCACAGTGTATGTTGTTAGAGGTAAATCCCCAACCCATCTGAAATGCTGTTTGCCAAATGACAGTTCTAGTTCCTGTTCACAGTGACAGACAAGGGCCAACACCACCAGGATGTTCCCAGGTATTAGAGTGCGTTTCCATGCAATTGGCTATGGGAATGTTACCACACTTGTTCCACATGCAATCGGCTAGGGAAGAGCTGCAAATCATGCAGAGGCCATCAGCTGGTCATGAGCATCACGTTAAATACACATGCTGCTGCCTAAGCAATGCAGGTGTGGCCCTTCACATCCACCAGAGAGGAAGTGGGGGAGGCAGACAGAGGTGAATACATGTCAGGGACAGGTGGGAGGGAAAAACCAACGCATGTTTGTGTCACACACCTACCAGCACAGGGTATCAAACACCCAACAGCTATGTAGTGCTATCACAGTCCGATGCTGTTATTGGATGCACCTGTCACCCCTGGGCTTCCGGATATTGGCAAAGGCTCTTGCCACCCCCATAGTGCCTTTTTTAGGCAAGGCTCAAATTCTAAACCTACCACCCTAGAACACCAAAAAGGAAAAAAACTAAGGGTAATGCTGCTCAATGCCAGAAGTCTCAATCTCAAGATGCACGCACTCGAGGCCCTTCTCAATATGGAGAACATCGATGTCTGTGCTGTGACAGAAACCTGGTTCAAGGCTCCTGAGAGCACGCCAGCACTAACAGGTTTCACCTCATATCATACGTTCCGGCCCCAAAATCCGGACAACACCAAGAAAGGAGGGGGGGTGTCCATATTCATAAAGGACACCCACACCTCAAGGTTGGTGGCAACGCACGATGCATCGGAGACCATCCAGGTGCAATTAACCATAGGCAAGACTGCTCTGCAATTTGTAGCATGTTACAGGCCACCCTCTCAAACTCAGGAACCTCACATGGCCTTCCTGAAAACATTGGAGGGATAAATGTATCTCCAAACACCATCATACTAGGTGACTTCAACTACCCTAATATAGACTGGGAACACTACTCAAGCCCGAACACTCTAACCCAAAGATTCCTGGAGTTCATAAACTCAAATGCCATGGAACAACTAGTCACCATCCCCACAAGAGGTGAAAACATACTTGATCTCATCATCACGAACATGGGATCAAAATGTTCAACACCGGAAGTATACCCCTCACTGGTGAGATCAGATCATAAACTAATCTCGCTGGAGGTCCTCATCCCGCCCCCACCTGAAACAAAAAGACCACAGTGAAAAACTTCTCAAAAGCCAATTTCACACTTCTAAAACTAGTGTGGTCTCCTTTAAGGCCCCTGAGCCAGTGGTAAACATTACTCAAACCGCTGAATCACTTACAAATGCCTTCTACCAGCACCTACAGGACTGCATGGATCAGGCAATCCCAAACAAAACTAAGACTCTCTGTACCAAAGGCAAGCGTCCAGTCTGGTGGACCCCAGCCATAAACAAGCTCTACAACAAAAGGAGGAAGCTACTACAAGATAGAGCAAAATCCTTGAAAGGTAAGACACCTTTGATCATTATAAGTAAAAACTAAGAGCTCTCATAAAATCATCCAAGGCAAATTTTGAGAGAAAAATCGCCAAGGACTCTAAAGACAATCATAAGGCCTTCTTTAGCTATGTTAGAAACCTAGGAGGAAACTCCCAGATATGCTCAGAATTAGTTCAAAATGATGTGAAAATTACTGAACCTACACACATTGCTAACATACTGGCTGACAGGTTCAGTGCAAACTTCTCCCTCCCCCAAAGGAGAGATATCTATTCCAGAGGATTGTAGCCCCCAAACATCTCCAACGCCCAGGTGAGAACTGCCCTCACTAAGGCAAAAACACAGCATCCATGGGACGGATGGTGTCCCCGGCTGTGTGCTTCATGAACTCAACGAGGAATTAAACCCACAGTTAGGACAGCTGTTTAATCTTAGCCTCACCTCAGGATACGCCCAAGGAGTGGCGCACGCGACTGTGGTCCCACTTCATAAGGCGGTGCCTCCACAGACCCTGGAAATTACCGCCCCATTAGCTTGACAAGCCTTATCTGCAAAGCCATGGAGAGGATCATAATGGAACTCATAAATAAAGACATAGGGAACTTGCAGACTTTGGATCCAACCCAGTTTGGCTTTGTCAAAGGCAGATCCTGCCTCTTAAACTTGGTTGACTTTTTCGAGACAGTCACCAAGGCCATTGATGAGGGAAAGGCAGTCCATACAGCCTACCTCGACCTGGCAAAGGCCTTCGACACAATACCCCACTCAGGTATCATCGAAAAACTCATCAGCTTGAATGTAAACCCATACATCACAAGATGGGTTGCAAACTGGCTAAGCGACAGAACCCACAGGGTCAGAGTTGCTGGAGCCATGTCAGACTCAAAGCCTGTCACAAGTGGTGTCCCACAGGGCTCAGTCCTGGGTCCACTCTTGTTCGGCATCTACTTTTCTGAAGTACAAGCAAACACAGGAGGGTTATGGCTGACAAAGTTTGCAGATGACTGCAAACTGGGCCATAGTCGAAAACACATCTGACACAGATATCCTCCAGAAGGGCCTCACAGAAACGGATAACTGGTGCCAGAGCCATGGCCTGAAGTTAAACGCCAAAAATGCATAGTCATACCCTTCGGGAAAAACAAGGTTACCCCTAGCTACCATATAGGTGACAATCCACTGAGCACAGAAAAGTCATCAGGGATCTGGGGACCCAAGTTGACAGTAGTCTTCGTTTGACACTCATGTTGCTAAAGTAGTTAGGAAAACCTTCTATATCGCCCACCTGATCATGAAGGGATTCACATCTAGATCAAGGGAGGTCATTGTCCCCTGTACTCATCACTCATTAGACCTATGATTGAGTACAATGCCCGTTCGAATGTATCTGACCAGACACCTGATGCAGCTTGAAAGGCCCCAAAAGTTCCTCACCAAAAGGATAAAGGGTCTCAAAAATATGTCTTATGCTGCCCGACTGAAAGAACTCCAGCTTTATTCAGTCTCATACCGCTTGCTCAGAGGTGACCTGTGCCTGACATATAAGGCCATGTCAAACCCAGATTTGATGAATATGCTTCACCTCAAAAATCTAGATCCCTCAGAACCACAAGGGCGGAGACTTAAACCTTGACACGGTTATAAATAGAACGTGCTGGAGGGACAGATTCATCACCCAGAGACTCCCTATGCTGTGGAACAAAATCCCGGTACATGTGAGGCAGAGCACCTCGCTGGCCTTGTTCAAGAGGAATCTTGACCAATGGATGGGAGATCGCAGATATACCCCAGGGATTACTTCAGTGTCACTGCTTGACAGAGGCACAGAAAAATGATAGGCATAGTTTTTATTCAAACTAAAGGGGTGGCGAAAGCCACATAACTATGGGCTAGCCTTATAAATGCCCTTGGGCAGATAGCCTAGTATGAACCTATGAACCTATGAACCTATGGGTTATCTGGTGAGGAGCACTCAGAACATATATGTGATGGTGAGTGACATCTGCAACAGGGATATGGTAGATATACAGTAGGTGATGTTCACATGTTTGTCTGCATGAACAGGTGCCAGCGTCAGCACAGGCACACTCAGACAGGGACGCACTCATATTAACACACTTGGCAGGGGCAGGAGTACAACCCCCACTAGTGTGATTGCCACAACACATCAATGTGCAGGGAACACATGCACCACATGGGGAATATGGAATTCGTATGGGCAGTGAGTATGAGTGGGTGTCAGACATAAGGCGGCATGCTTCACTGTGCCCTGGGGGGAGTAGTGCATGTGGATATGGACATACGCACCATGCAACACACACACAAACACACAGGGTCCAGTTCAGGCATGCATGGGTGCATCTCTGCATAGGTGTGTGGTGGCCAACAGTTCCAGCAGGCCATACAAGGGTAGGCGATGGGTATACCTTGGCATCAGCCCACATGACAATGGTCTGCATTGTGGCACAGGCCAGTAGCTTCTGCATTTGCCTGCACAGGTTGGTATTGCATCCATCTTTCAGTCACCTGGGTGACTATTGTGTGTGGCCAATGCTGTGCATCACTTGCCATGTATGTGTTCCCTAGTCCATGACTTGGATGGTGTCTAGGATGTGCACACCTCCCACATGCATGTACAGTGACATGTGGAACTGTACCGGGGGTGTCTGGCCTATGCTGTGAACACAGCTTATCATCAGATGTGCCAGTCATGCCCACTTGTGGCAGGGAGTGGTACCTGTTAGCAGATTTATGCTGCACCTACATTGATAGCATGCTAACAGCATTTCCTGATGTCAGTGTCATCTGTCCATACAGGCCATGTTGTCAGGCATGGTATGTCCGTTGTAAGTCACATGTGAAAGCACAGTGGTTTTGCTAACTGTGATTGGCAGGCCTTGATGTCACATGTATGTGTATGGCTTTGCTCCCCAGCCTCTCAGCCATTTACATCTGTTATCCCTGTATGGTTAAGATTGTGATATATAGTAGGGCCACCATAAATGAAATTAGTAAAACCACTCCACATTGCCCACAGACACCTCTACTCAGGATACAATTTACAAACACACACACCTGTCATGTCTGGGAGTAAAACCCCTACCTAACTAGTTTACTACACTACAGTACTACACAGTTATATTACATGCCACGGACATTACTGAAGTATATCTTTCCCAAAGGTGTATTTCACAATTAAGTAAATCAGCAGGGCATGTGTAATGTACTGTGAGTGAGTAGCCTGTAATGCATTGCTCCATACACAGACACTGAGACACACACATCAAATCCCGAATTGGCATGGATGGAGATGGAACACTACCACCGTTCTAAATCACACTACAGCAGTACGCAGTTGCAGGTTGCACTACAGCGATTACTGGACTATCACATTCCCAGAGGTGTATTTTTAGGTGAGTGATATCAGCAGCCTTGGCAAAGTAGAGTATTTATATTGTATGGAGTGTGAGTAGCCTAAAAAGCATTGCACTGTACCCAGTCAGACACACACAGACTCACACACAGTTGCCAGGGCTGTGGTTCGAACACCTACCTAACTAGTTTATCACACTACAGCAGTATGCATTAACAGGATGCACTACAGTGATCATTGGACTGTTATGGACCTAGAAGTGTACTTCTAGGTGAGTGACATTACCAGCTTTGGCAAAGTAGAGTATTTGTATTGTATGGAGTGTGAGTAGCCTGAAAAGCATTGCTCTACCCAGTCAGACACACAATTGCCAGGGCTGGGGTTCAAACACCTACCTAACTAGTTTATCATACTACAACAGTACGCAGTTACAGGACAGGCTACAGCAATTACTGAGCTATCATGTTCCCAGAGGTGTACTTCTAGGTGAGTGACATCAGCAGCCTTGGCAAAGTAGAGTATTTGTATTGTATGGAGTGTGAGTAGCCTAAAAAGCATTGCTCTCTACCCAGTTAGACACACACAGACACCAGGGATGGGGTTCGAACATCTACCTAATTATTTTAGCACACTATAGCAGTACACAGTTATAGGACACGCGACAGTAATTACTGAACTATCATATTCCCAGAGGTGTACTTCTAGATGAGTGACATAAGCAGCCTTGGCAAAGTAGAGTATTTGTATTGTATGGAGTGTGAGTAGCCTAAAAAGCATTGCTTTTTTCCCAGTCAGACACGCGCACACAGTTGCCAGGGCTGGGGTTAAAAAACCTACCTAATGCATTTATCACACTATAGCAGTACACAGTTACAGGATGTGCTACAGCGATTACTGGGCTATCACATTCCCAGAGGTGTACTTCTAGGTGAGTGACATCAGCAGCCTTGGCAAAGTAGAGTATTTGTGTTGTATGGAGTGTGAGTAGCCTAAAAAGCATTGCTCTCTACCCAGTCAGACACACACACACACACACACACACACACACACACACACACCACACACTTGCCAGGGCTGGGATCAAACACCTACCTAACTAATTTATCACACTACAGCAGTATGCAGTTACAGGACGTACTACAGTAATTACTGGGCTTTCATGCTCCCAGAGGTGTACTTCTAGGTGAGTGACATCAGCAGCCTTGGCAAACTTGAATATATGTATTGCACGGAGTGTGAGTAGCCTAACAAGCATTTCACTCTAATATTCAGAGGCAGACAGGCACACACACAAACACACACTTACACAATTGACAGGTCTGGGGTTAATACTACTACCTAACTACGCTGTCACTGCAGCAGTATGCAGTTATGGGATGCACCATGCATATTACTGAGCTATAACTCTTCCAAAGGTGTAATCCACATTGGATGACCTCAGCAGGCTGGTCATACTACTGCTATGGGGAGGGCAGTGTGTGCATGGGCCATACCCCATTCATGTAGGGGTTGATATGCCACATGCAGGCACACACGCGGTCATATGTCACAGGTGCATGTATACAGCTGCTAGATGGCTGCTTCCTTGTACAGTCTTGTTGCACAGCTGGCACATACACCACATAGTCTGTCATGCTGACAGGTACTGGTGTCTAGTACCAGCAGTGGGTTACATCCTCACCTCATGTGTTGGGGGCCCTTTGGCTGCGTGCCAGTTGGGAAAGGCCTGCATGGCTCCTTGTCACAGTCACCCTCTTCCACACATCTATGCCCATGTAGTTGTGGCTTATTATAGTGTGTTGTCCTTGCATATTTGTCTGTATTCCTATCCACTGTGTGTGCAAGGCAGGAGTGGTGCATACTGACATGTGTCCGCACTGAGAACTGCAACTTCCAGATATGTCTGGTCAACTGGTGTTTGCAGACATGGCCTTCATGTGTTTGTGTGTGTTACAATGCCCAGTATGACCTCTCAGTATGTTGTTAACTGACATTGCCTTCATTTCTCTTTATGTGTGAGCATGCCCAGTATGGCCATCTGTGTTGCATGTGTGGATCATGTCCAGGTTGTTTGTACTGCGGTGCTGACCTTTTGTTGTACACCGACAGGTAGCATGCTGTGTCTGAAGGGTATCCATGGGTCATTTACAATTGACTGTTGCTACATTTCTGCATGGGGGGACCTGACTGTTTCTACTGTTCTACACAAGAGTGTGGGGGCACACCTGACTGTTACTCTATGTGTACGTTGGATGGGGGGTGTGCACCTGACACTTGTACACATTTGCTAGGACTGTGCTTGTATGTCAGGTACTCCATTTCAGTCTGTAGTCTTACCTATCCTGCTGGCTAGTGCTTACCAGTGTAGTACAGATCCTAGCTTTGTCTACCTGCATATTAGTATCTGACTTCCTAGCCTTCACTACTTACATCCGATTGCCTGGCCTTCTGCAGTCTGTCTGTGTAGGCCTGGTGGAGGGGTTAACCATAGGGCACATTCGGAGGCCATAGTACAGCATTTGTTTGTGTTTGTCTTCACCTGTCCTGCTGGCTGAGGCTGTTGTTGGGTATGTGATCCTTCCTGACTGGTATGTGTGGCTCTTATGGACACCCCTACTGTTCAGGCCATTTCCTGCAGTGGGTTTTGTCACCCTGTGTAGTACTGGCTACTATGGTGACTCCAGTATGTATTACAGATCTCATGCTGTCACTATGGGTGTCTATACTCTGCCGCCTTGACATCCGGCCACCCAATTCCCTTGCATGTTCACATCCATACCGTAGCTACAGGTAAAAACACATTCTACTCCATTTGGCAATTGGTAGGTTGATTGACTTACCTTGAGGGTGTGCCAGACTTGAGGATGGTGCTGGAGGGATGCCTATGTCGGACGTACATAGTACACTCCCTCTACATGGTTGGGCACAGGTAGTGTCATGTTTGGCATCCCTTTTACTGTTTGTGTGAGTCAGAGAGAGGTGTCATTCCCTGGGGCCCTACTGTGTCAGTGCATAGGCTATGCATTGCCTCTTTGCCAAGGCCAGGGCATACTGGGCATGCCCCTTTCTGCTTACTGGGGCAGGCTCAGGTTTTTCCTCCTCTGAGTCACTCTGTACCTGTACAGGCCTTGGCATTGGTGGGGGGCTGTGTGGTCCTGCCCCATGCTGTTCCTGCTGCAGCTGTTTTCGCAGGATCATATTGTTTAGCATAGCACATACCATTACTATTTGGGTACATGTAGCTGGTGAATACTGCAGGGCTCCACTGGATGTGTCCAGACACCAGAACCATGACCTGAGCATCCCAAACGCATGCTATATTATATTTCTGGCCTGTGCATGTGCATCATTATGGTGTTGTTGTTCAGGTGGGTGTGCATTTCTGATGGGTGTCATCAGCCACGGCTCCAGTGGGTACCCAACATCCCCCACTAGGTGACTGTAGGGAATGTCAACATCAGCAAATCTGTGGTACAGCTGCGTCAGTTGCCATATGTGTGAATCGTCATAGCTTCCAGGGCAGCCAGCACACACATTCAGTATAATGTCCTGGGCATCACATACAACCTGGCAGTTGATGGAGGGGATGCTCCTTTGGTTGATGTAGGCCCTACCCTGCTCAACGGGTGGTGCTTTGATGTGTAAGTGTGTGCAGTCTATAGCACCCACTACCCCAGGGTAGTTAGATATTTGGCGGAAGAGACACATATTGCGGGTCAACACCTCACGTCTGTTGAGGAAATATACATGCACACTGGCCTGTGCTGACATGGCATCCAGGAATTGGTGGAATACACTGGATGCTAATGCCTGTGAGATGCCCATGTTATCCTCAGTTGTAGTTTGGGAGGTACCTGTGACTAGTATAACTAGGCCTACACATACCTTGATATCCACTGTGATGGGTTCCCTTCAGCCAGTGTGGTGTGTCAGGTGTGGCCTACACAGCTCAACGATTTGCTGTAGGATGTCTCTGTCCACCCTATAGTGCTCCACTATCTCCAGCTCATGTAGTCCCTGGTAGGTTACCATGGGTCTGTACACTCTTCTCTCTCTCCTCACTCTGGGTTGTTCGGCAACATTGACATCCTCACCACCTTCAGCCTCTTGCACATGTTGCTCTATGTTCCCTGCTGCAGCCCTTCTCATTTTGTAGGTTTGGTTTTGAAATTTCCCCTCTTGTATACACCAGTGGTGTAGAGTGTGGAGAAACCAGGGGGTAGGTGTTTGCTTGGTTTATAGTGGTGATCTGGGCTGGGCTGTTCTGGTCTGCTTCCTGTGTGATTAGCTGATTCTGATACATTTCACCTGGCAGTTCAGCTAGTTCTCCTTGATTACCTTCCTACAGCTGTTTTCCCTTCCCATTGCCTCCATGTTTAGGCTCATGTGCGCACCACGCAAACAGAGTGCTCAAATGTGCACAGAGCTGCTTTTTCCTGGTTTAACTTCCTTTTTCTTCCTGTAAAACCTGGTGTGCAGCACTCACACCTGCTTACACTTTGTAAAGAGTGCTAGGCAGGTTTAGACACACCCCTAGCTTAGCTGTGCTAAGCTAGGAGCAATCCCAAGCCACAGGTCTCCAATCCACGTGCAGTATGCCTGACTCACACCCCCATGATGTCACCTATATCCTAGTCTTGCACCCAGCTATTTATACTCTTACATTCTTGGGACCTGCCTCACACCCTGGAAAAATCTGGGATTCACTAACCTTTCCTTCATTTGCATAGGACTGCCTGCTAATGCATAGTTACATGTCCCACACCGAGCATCCCCCCTTAGCAACCATTACTCACTGGCCAGGTTGTCCTCTGCCTGCCATTAACTTACATGGCAGAATACTGATTTTAGTTAGCATGTTTATTTTAGGTTTATTTTATTATTTTCCCCCTGATTCCATTTGCACGTCACTGCCCTATGCTTAACCAGGCATGCTCAGCGAAAAGAAAATTAAAAGTTGTTTAGTTTTTTTTTTTACAGTTTACAATGCCAATGGCCTTCTACTTGAGTGTTTTTTTTTCTGGCTATACTACTCAGAAACAGCTCCTCGTGGTCCTGCAGAGTGGTGCTAGCAGCAGAGAACTGAGAAAAGTGACTACTTTCCTGATCTACGTATTTTTTTGCTGTTTTTACCTGAGAGACCTTCCTTGTCTTACTTTGAACAAGTTTAAACTGCTTTATTACATGTTTTTTGCATTGTACATTATCTGCACTTAAAGTTACATTTGGTCGAAAGTTTGTTGTTTAATTTAACTGTTGAGGCTACCCACTAAAGTGAGCTAGCTTGTGTAAGTAATTTATTACTGTTTTTCCTACATTTCTGTGTACTTTTTAAACTAAAAAACAAAAAAAAAACATATCCTTGTTTTCCCGCCTTTCTCGACTAGTTTAGACCAGTATACAGGCTTTGCTGTATTCTGGACTGTGGTGTAGTTCCTGTGTTGTCCATTGCCTTACTTGGATAGAAGGAAGTTTCTTTGCTCGCCAGTGGGAGTGGGGAGCCTTGAGCAGCCTATCTGCCCCTGAAGGAGTGACCTCAGCAAAAGAGCTTCTAGTAATTGGTTGTTTTGAACCATTTCCAGCTCTTTTGAAGTTCCCTGTTTAAAATCCGCCTTTGCGCGGCTTTGCACAATTTTGCACATAGCGTAGCGCTGGTTAAACAGGCTTAAACTATTCCTGGCTCTGCCAAGTCTGCATTTCAATTTTTCCCTTAAGAAAGCTCTACTTTCAACAAAATCAGTCTATTCGCTTTATCATAAGCCTAGCACTTGCTCCTAAAACCTTTCTTTTAAGTGAAGCACCCTTAAACTAACATAAGCACTACATCCACCTACAACCCGTGCTAATACCCACTTCCCTTCAAAGTCCTCTCTCTGTCCCAGTTACACATCACCCTCTTATACTATTCTGGCATGTGGAGTGGTATATTACTGACGTTCTCTCCAGTTCAGCTTGTTAATCTGGGAATCCTGAGACAATGTTACAATTGTCTCATGTACTCAGACAACCCTCTCCTCCTCCCAACAAACACATGTGAGAGATGCAACTATATAGCCAAACTGGAGGCTGAACTATCTCAACACAGGACTAGCAAGACCAGACAGGAGGAGAAGGTAACCACACACACAACAAACTCAGTCTCACATAAACCAACCACAACTGCAAACCAAACACATAGTAACACAAAGACACACTGGCGTCCCGCTTACCAGGCTGAACAAATAGAGGGTAATGGTGAGCTGCCTGTCGGGAGCTAGGATCCACCACATAACACAAGCACTCAGGTCACTCCATATCAAGTACAGATATGACTCCATCATTGTCCATGCAGGTGTGAATGACCTGAGACGTGCCTCCTTGGACTACATGAAAAGAGACATAGAGGAGCTCTCTGATTATGTAGCCCAGGCCGGTTTGACCCTGACCCTGAGCAGCATCTTGCCCTCACCAAGAATGATGCCACAATACAAAGACAAGATGATCAGCTTTAATAATTGGCTCAATTACTGGTGTCATTCTAGGGGGATCCAGTGTCTGTCTGCTTGGGATGACATGCTGGACAAGCCACGCTGCTTCGCAAGGGACGGCTTGCACCTGTCACCACTGGGCTTCCGGATATTGGCTAAGGCTCTTGCCACCCCCATAGTGCCTTTTTTAGGCAAGGCTCAAAAGACAAACCCACCACCTTAGAAAACAATAAAGGAAAAAAACTAAGGGTAATGCTGCTCAATGCCAGAAGTCTAAATCTCAAGATGCAGGCTCTCAAAGCACTCCTCAGTATGGAGAGCATCGATGTCTGTGCAGTAACTGAAACCTGGTTCAAGGCTCCTGAGAGCACCCCAGCCCTGCCAGGTTATACGTCATATCATGCATTTCAGCCCCAAAACCTGGGCCAAACCACAAAAGGAGGGGGAGTGTCCATATTCATTAAAGACACCCACACCTCCAGGTTAGTGGCAATGCACGGAGCATCAGAGACCATCCATGTGCAACTAACCGTAGGCAAAACTGCTATACAACTTGTAGCATGCTACAGACCACCCTCGCAATTTCAGGAACTCCATTCAGCCTTCCTGAGGACACTGGAGGATATGAATGTCTCACCAAATACCATCATATTGGGAGACTTCAACTACCCAAACATAGACTGGGTGCATTACTCAAGCCCGAACACCCTAGCCCAAAGGTTCCTGGAATTCATCAACTCAAATGTGATGGAACAACTAGTCACCTCCCCCACAAGGGGAAATAATATACTTAACCTGATCATCACAAACATGGGGACAAAATGCTCAACACCGGAAGTATACCCCTCACTAGTGAGATCAGACCAAAAACTAATAACCCTAGATATTCATATCCCACCTCCACCCCAGCACAAAAGACCACAGTGAGAAACTTCTCAAAAGCTGACTTTACACTCCTTAGGACTGAAATGGTATCCTTCAAGCCCCCTAGGCCAGTGGAAACCACATCCCACACTGCTGAATCCTTCACAAACACTTTCTACGGGCATCTCCAAGAATGCATGGATCATGCAATCCCAAATAAAACCAAGACCCTTTCCACCAAAGGCAGGCATCCTATCTGGTGGACCCCAGCCATAAACAAACTTTATAACAAGAGAAGGAAGCTACTGCAAGACAGAGCAAAATCCCATAAAGGGAAGGTATCCCTGATCAGCACTAGCAAAAGACTACGTTCGCTAATAAAAATCATCAAAGGCCAACTTCGAGAGAAAAATTGCTAAGGACACTAAGATAATCACAAGGCCTTCTTCAGTTATGTTAGAAACCTGGGCAGAAACCCTCAGATATGTGCAGAGTTAGTTCATAATGGCAAAAAATACACTGAACCCACAGATATTGCCAACATACTGGCAGACAGGTTCAGTGCAAATTTCTACCCTCCCTCTCCCCCAAAAGACAAAATAAATATCTCAGCTGAATGCAACCTCCCTGAAATCTCAGATGTCCAGGTGAGAGCTGCCCTCAGCAAAGCTAAAAATACAGCATCCATGGGACCTGATGATGTCCCGGGTTGCGTGCTACCTGAACTCCTAGAGGAGCTAAACCCAAACATAAGAACGCTGTTTAATCTTAGCCTTGCTAAAGGATACGTCCCTGAACATTGGTGTACAGCTACAGTGGTCTCACTCCACAAAGGTGGCACCTCTACAGACCCTGGAAACTGCCACCCCATAAGCTTGACTGGACTGGTCTGCAAAGCTATGGAAAGGATCATTATGGAACTCATAAACAAAGACATCAGGGACCTACAGACAATTGACCCTACCCAGTTTGGCTTTGTAAAAGGCAGATCCTGTCTTTTAAACCTGGTGGACTTTTTTGAAACAGTCACTAGAGCCATCGATGAAGGCAAAGCAGTTCATACAGCCTACCTGGATCTGGCAAAAGCCTTCGACACAATACCCCACTCAGGCATCATAGACAAGCTCAACAGCCTAAATGTAAACCCGTTTGTCACAAGATGGGTTGCAAACTGGCTAAAGGACAGAACCCACAAAGTCAGAATAGCAGGAGCTATGTCAGACTCTAAGCCAGTCACAAGTGGAGTCCCACAGGGCTCTGTCTTGGGACCCCTCTTGTTCGGCATTTATTTCTCAGATGTGCAGGCAAACATAGGGGGGTTGTGGCTGACAAAGTTTGCAGATGACTGCAAACTAGGTGCCATAGTCGACACACCAGCTGACACATGCATCCTCCAGGAGGGCCTCACAGAAACAGACGACTGGTGCCAGAGTCATGGCCTTAAACTAAATGCCAAAAAATGTATAGTCATCCCCTTTGGAAAAAACAAAGTACCCACAAATTACCACATAGGTGGTAATCCACTAAGTACAGAAAAAGTAATCAGAGACCTGGGGACCCAAGTTGACAGTGACCTCTCATTTGACACCCACATCACCAAAGTGGTTAGAAAGACCTTCTACCTTGCCCACCTTATCATGAAGGGATTCACATCCAGATCAAAGGATGTCATTGTACCCTTATATTCCTCCCTTATCAGGCCTATGATTGAGTACAATGCCCCATTTGGTATGTACCTCACCCGGCACCTGCAGCAGTTGGAGAGACCCCAAAAGTACCTTACCAAGAGGATCAAGGGTCTCCAGCATATGTCATATGCTGCCAGACTAAAAAAAGCTCCAACTCTATTCAGTAGCATACCGCCTGCTCAGAGGTGATCTGTGCCTTACGTACAAGGCCATGTCCAGTTCAGAATTAATGGACATGCTCCTCCTCAAAAAAATCCAAATCCATCAGAGCCATGAGAGCTAAAGATCTAAACCTCAGCACAAATATGAATAGGACATGCTGGAGGGACAGATTCATAACCCAGAGGCTTCCCGCATTCTGGAACAGTATACCTGTCCATGTTAGGCAGACCCCTCACTGACTCTCTTCAAGAGAAATCTGGATGAATGGATGGGTGATCGTAGGTTTACCCCAGGGGTCATCTCTGTGTCATTGCTAGATAGAGGCACAGTAAACTAAATTTAATTTAAATTGTACACTTTTGTATCATTACATGGGGTGGTGAAAGCCACATACACTTTAGCTAGGCTGATAAATGCCCTAGGGCAGATAGCCTAGTACTATACTATGAAACTATGAAACTATGACATTGGCATGCTTCCTCAATGATATGCAGCCTTTATTTGGAGCTGTCATAGCTCCATTTTGTAGACTGCAGAACTGTACTCGGTTACTAACCGAGTACATTTTCTGTACACTGCACTCATCCTGCACGGACAGCTGCCAGCTTCCTGGATCGCATATTACCCTCATTTGTATGGTTTTCATCTGCAGATGAGGGTAATTTGCATGCAGGAGCTCAGTCCATGCAGGATTAGCCTAAGAGCTCACGTGCACATCCTGGGAGCTCGTTCCTGGATCGCACATTGGCCATATTGCCGAAAATAGCTCTTAAACTAATCCTGCACTCTATAAAAGGCTTCATAAATCCAAGGGTTTGTCTTTTAAACTGCTTGTACTGAAACAATTTTTATTTTTTTGCTTTGTTTTTCCTTTTTACCCTAGCATTAATTGACAAGCAAAACCTGATTAAGACGGCTCGCTTCTGTTGAACCTGAACACCATAGGCTAACCAATACCATTCTGTGATCCAAAGTACACAGTATTCCCTTTTCATCACCAAAATAGTGGATTATTATGTTTTTTTATTTATTTCTAATAGCCTGAAATTGCTGTTTTTATAAGCAGCCAAAGGTGAGCACGTTACCATGAATGCCAGACCCAAACTCTTAGCTTCCACTATTCTCAATTTCCCTGTTTATCATTTCTTCTGCACTATAAACCTGACTCACAGATTTTTTCCTTGTGCTTAATTATTTGAATTCACCTTTGTGACCCAATCTTAGTGTGTTTTAAATATATGAATTAAGCAATATATAAGATAAACATAGCTTGTTTTGGGCATTCCTCCAGTACACTGCCTTCTATTTCTTGTCATATATTTATAGCTTTGCTGATCATTTTTCTTTTTCCTCTTTCTTTGCCATTTCCTGACTCAGGTGTAGCCCTGCTCCATTCATCCTCACTGCACTTGGGCTCACTTCGCTCCCCTCCCACCCCCATTCTCATCCACCCCCATATCATTTCAGGTTCATATTAGAAGCTCGAAGATCCTGTTCAACGAATATGAAAAAAGCAACACATATTGAGCGAACCATGAAAACAGCAAACGTTCAAAACCGGGAAATTCGAAATGCCGATTCATCATAGTTAGCCATTCAGCGGTATAGCTCTGTAAGGTAACTGTGCGGTAGTTACGGACCTTAGGGTTAGGGTGCGGGTTAAGGTAAGTGCATAGATAGGTAATGAATGTATGGTTTAATGAAGGGTTAGAAGTAAGGTTTTGTTAAGTGTATGTGTGTGGATTATTTATTTTGTTTGGGTATATCTCTGTAGGGTAAGTGTGCGATAGTTACGGACCTTAGGGTTAGGGTGCGGGTTAAGGTACGTGCATAGATATAGTGTATGTTTGTGGTTTATTTATTTTTTTTGGGTATGTAGTATGTTGCGGGCGGTGGGGTTGGCTGAGTATGACGATTCGTGATTTTAAATTTCACGGTTTACAACATTCGATGTATTTGCGGTTCAGTAAATACGTGTCGCTCTTTTCGTATTCGCTGAACAGGACCATCGAGCTTATAATATGAACCCATCATTTCCTTTATACCTGACCTCTTTCTCCTCCCTTCTCTCCTCTGCCCTTCCCTTCCTGTTTAGGTCATATATACACCACTACTAACATATAGCCACCATGTTAACTTCTTACCTTATCTCTTGCTTTCCACCCACTACCTACTTCTTTATCTAGTAACCTTAACTATTTCTACTTACATTTTACTTACTTACCATGACTACACACTAATGAACCTCTTGCCTTAATATCCTCTAATCCTACTTACCAACATACTTCTCTATCACGAAAGCCTTACCATGCATAATCCCCACTTATCTGATACTATTTCCACTTTTCTTCTTACACTATATTACCACTCCAAATACTCAACTTCTACCTGTTTATATTATCCCTACAAATCCCTATAATACCACCCCCTACCCCAGTCTGTATCCTTCCCTATTCTCTCCTCCATCCTTCTTATCAATACCACTCTACCCAAGATCAAAATTCCTCCTACCAACACTCATCTATCCAAGAACAAATATAAATACTATACCTACAGTTCTCTCACAAACAAAGCCTACTGTCTCCCCAACCTCTTACTTCTAGCAGGTGATATTCACAAAACTCCAGGTCCTATAACTCCCACCTCTATGTACAATACCAATGTCCCTCTTATCGGAACCTCAGGCCCTCCTTATAAACACATCTCATTCTACTCAATAAATATCATAAGCATTTTAAATAAAGTCAGTGAATTCCATGCCTGGATATCTTATCACACCCCTGATGTCATTGCTCTTACTGAAACCTGGCTTAAATCTCAACACCTAGACAAGGTCCGCCTCTCACTGGCTATAATCTACTAAGCTTTGACCATCAAAATAAAAAAGGAGGTAGAGCAGCCATTGTATACTCTTACCACCTTATTCTTACAAACCCCAAAAAATCCAATCCCACTCTTCTGCCCAACTGAAATACTCTCTGTCAACCTCAAAGTTAATAATCTTACAACTATCACTATAGTAGCCATCTACATTCTACCAGAGGAAAATATTCCACTACTAACAACTTTCATACTTCTCTCAATACATCTCTAATGACAGTATCATCCTTGGTGATGTCAATATTAACTGGTTAACCCTCTGTTCTACATATTCTGCCTAGTATATAAATTTGTATGGCTTTATACAACTTATCTCAGAATTCACACATGTAAATAACGCTATTAGTACTCTTATAGACTGGATACTAGTCTCTAATCCCTCCAAATAGCACACCCCTCAAACTCTATCTAACTTTATTAGTGATCATAAAGGTCCTTAGAAACTCACCTCACTATACCAAACCTCAAAGATTCATAACCTATAGAAAACTTACTAACATCCATCCTGATACTTTCAAATCTCTCCTCTCAGAAATAAACTGGATTTTTGTCTAACTACCTCTTGATGATGCTGTCCAGTTTTTTTAACTCTACCCTCCTTAATATTCTTAATTTTCTAGCCCCACTTCATACTGTCTGGGTAAAGTCCAATATCTCTCCCTGGCTAGACAATGCAACCCATTCTCTAATAAAAATAGAGAAAAAGCATGGAAAATATGGACAAAAACAAACCTTCCAGTAGACCTGCAAACATTTAAAGAACTTAGAAATAAGGCCAAATAACACATTAATAAAGATAAAAGAGATTTCTACTTCAATCCCCCCTCTGTCTTGACATCCAACCCTCAAAAATTCTGGAACTCAATAAACCAAATTCTACACCCAGGTACTCCTAGCTCCCCTAATCCATATCCAGATCAAACTCTGCTTGACACTGCATCCTCCTCAATGCCTATTTCATAGACTCTGTACTCTGTATCTAAACTACTAAATCCAAACCCCAACATATCTACACAAAGTAATATTCCTATGAATATAGACTCTGCACATAACTTAAATTCTTCTAATACTTTCTCACTTAAACCTGTACCCACCAGTTATATCAAATCTTTGCTCTCCAAATTAAAACATTGCTCTGTCTCTATTGACAACATCTCCTCTCAGTTTCTTCAGATAGCCACTGACCCTCTTGCCCTCCCTGTCTCTATCCTAATTAATTAACTGCACTATCTCAGAATCTAAAGTTACATCCATTTGGAAACAATTCTATACCTTACCTATTCACAAAGGAGGTAACTCCACTGACATCACTAATTTCAGACCTATCTCTGTTCTGTCAACACTCTCTAAAATCCTTGAAAAAATGTATTCATAAACAAGTTATGCAATACTTAATTCAAGAAAATCTGCGTTCTCCAACTCAACATGGTTTTAGACCTAAGCATAGCACTACCACTGCCATACTATCCTTCCTTAACACTGTTTCCCTAGCCAGAGATGACAATAAACTTATCTTCTGCTTATTCTTATATCTTTCAAAGGCTTATGACACTATAACTCATCCTCTTCTATTACACAAACTAATCAATCAAAGAATAATCCACGACCTTGAAGAAAGGAACCGGAACTCTGCTAAAGTCCACAAGGCTGTATTTTTATTTCTGAAGTATTCCAAAAGTCACAGATAAAATCACACTGAAGTATTCCAAAAGTCACAGATAAAATCACACAAGCGCTTTTGCTCAGGCAGTCCTGAGCTTTATCAAGTGAAAACAAATTGCAGTGTGCAGTAACCTCCATTAAATAGCCTGGCAATTATACAATTAATTAATTAGTAAATCTAGTACTAAGGTGTGGTGCTTTAGAGTTGGGTGTTAAAAAAGTTAGTCATTATATCAACTCAAAAAATGAAATGTTTGCAATAACATATGCACTTAAATAAAAATGACTAACCATAAAAAACATTTTAAAATGCCAGTTTCCTAGGTTTCAGAACATAAAAGTCTGAAGTCTGATTGGGGTTATAGATTGTTAAAGAATATGCTTAAAGATGTGCTTGGATTGTCAGTGAATTGTTAAAAATTTTTTTTTTTTTTTTTTTTTTTTTTTTCATTATTACTTTACACTGATAAAAACATGCAATAAAATATGTGTGAGATATTTTTAATGCCCATCCATACAAACTAATCAATCTTAACTTCTCCCCTTCTACTATTGCCTGGTTTGCTAGTTACCACTCTGACCAACTTCAAGCAGTTAAATGGCACTCTGCTCACTTCCATCCTCTTCCAGTTAAAATGGGTGTCCCACAAGTTTCCATCCCTGGGTCACTACTTTTTAATATCTTTACCAATTCAATCTACTCCTCCTGTCCTTTCTCATATCTAGTCCAATATGCTGATGACTCAGCCATCATCACTATTGCTGATTCACCCTCTAAGCTCATCTCTGCCACACAGTCTACCTTCAACTCAGTTAAAACTGGCTCACCTACTTTTTCTACCAAAAAAAAAAAAATTTACCATATCAGATCCTCCTTCTCAATACAGTCTCTAAATAATATCCTAATTGTGGTTGGATCTTACACAAAGCTTTTAGTAATTATTATTGATGATCAGCTCAAATTTGACTTACAGATCAACAACTATATCAGGAAAACTCACCAGAAACTAGGTTTTCTGTATCATAACAAAACATTTCTTGCTAGGGAAGCTAAGATAACTCTTTCTCAAGCTTACCTATTATCCTGTTTACTGTATAGGTCTAAAATTTTCACCAATCTAAACTCAACTCTCCTTGCCAAACTGGACTCAAATTACAATAAGATAGTTAGATTTGCTGCCCAGGAAACCTGTAAGTCCCATCATTGCCTCTCTCTGAAACAGCTGAACTGGCTTGAATTTCCTCACCTGCTCCTTTTTTTGCTAATAAACGTAGTGGTTGTGTAAGTTTGGTGCAGTTTTGTTTTTTCACTTGGTCTTGCTATTCTGCACCTCTCTGCACTCTGAGCAATTTAGTTTATTTTTTTTCCTCTGCTGTTATTTGGTGTTAAGGGGCACACCACCATATTATGGATGTTTTAATCAATGAAAGAGCTATAAAAGCTACTAATGACTGATTCCTATGAATCCTGGATGTACAACACAATCCACTGCTTGACATTAACTCTGCTCATATAATGGATCATGACTTCTCCATTAGCACTCAGGTACCTGAATTTTTGGAATACTACAGGGACCTTGAAAACAAGATGTATAAGTACAAAAGGCTACAATGGCAACATCTGCATCTGCAGGCATCTTTGGAACATAACATTATCCTGCAAGGTTTGAGGATTTTAAACATGCCTAGCTATGGAGAAACCTATCCCGTGCTACTTCGCAAATGGCAAGAACTGAATTTACAATTTAGTTCTAAATATGTAGAACTACTGATTGACTTCTTTTTACCCATGGAAGATGAACTTAAAGCTAATATTATCATGCTGGAAAAGAAAATTTCCATCAGCTTTTCATCTGACATTTCAACTGATAAGATGGATCAGCTGCAAGAAAATATCACCACCTACGAAAGAAGATTGCAGCAAACTAAACTAAAGAAAGTGCAGCGGGAAAAGCATGATTTCGAAAATAACAATGTCTTTTCCTGGCCTGGGGAATGAATAAGGTCTGTGGTTCAAGAGAACGTCAACTATCATGATATCCAGACAGCTACTACATCTGGGAGCTCTGACAGCATGCCCAGCCCACGGAAGTTGGGCACAGAACCATCTGTTATAGCGGCGACTTCTGACAATGCCGCTACAGGCATTAAAACTAACTTTATACCTGAACAATGGAGTAAAAGGTGCCTAAACGAAGCTGGCACTAGTGCAGACTCCTTCAGTAATGCACCAGTGATTTCACAGGCTCAACATCAAGAAGACAATAGTTCAGACAATAATATTTTTTAGACCTAAATGCCAAGGGAGATTTTTCATTGAGAAATCCACTACCTTTCAAAACACGATTGAGGAGTATAACGAGACAAGGGAAAATGCAGAAACAAAATAATTTGGAACCTACAGCACAGCAACTGGAGAGAGGGTGGACTTGAATACAGGTTTGGTTTTAAATATCTTTTCAATAACTTTAAGCAAAGAAAAAATCAGATTACTGAATAAAGGTTTATCCTTTATTCCTGCTAAATGGGCCGATCCTGTTGAAATGTTGAAGGACCTTAGGCTCCTTGGTAGGAGTCTTTCCTTAAAAAATATGTTTTCTGATACAGAGGGGCAAAATAATGTTGATATTGCACAATACAATAAACCAAGTACTTTTGTCCCAGCTGTTCATCTGGGAATACAATCCTTTATTAATGTTTGTGAAACTAGCTTTAGACAGCTACAATTGTAAAAGACACATATCAGTTTTCATAATATGTCTAGTTGTGAGAGCATTGCTTTACGTGAATTGAAAAATATGCACTCCATCAAAATTAAACAAGCAGATAAGGGTGGAAGCGTAGTGATTTTAGATAAAATGCTGTACCTGAGACAAATGAGAATCTTACTACAAGACACTGATACTTATCAATGCGTCACAAAATTAGTTGTAAATACAGTGATGGAAAAAGTGTTTTTTTTGATCTGCTGATGACGAATTTAATAGATGAACACTTATTTAAGTATTTTAACATCAACAACCCGGTTGTCCAAAGAATATATGGCCTTCTGAAAATACACAAAAATATTCAAATGCCACCTATGAGACTAAAAGTCTCAGGTGCGGGGTGGTGTACTGAACCACTCTCTATTTTTGTGGAGGGCAACCTCCACACATTATTAGAGGGATACCATACTATACTGAGAGATACAAAAATGTTTCTAGAAAGGCTACATAACAGAATAATGACAATTGAGAGTGAATATATTTTTGTTACTATGGACATTGAGTCATTTTTTACATTAATACCAAACACATGGGGCATTAATATGGTTAGAGATTTTCTTACTTTGAACAGATGTTATGAAAATGACAAGGTTCAACTTATTTGCAGTATGATAGAGATTATCTTAGAAAATAATGTTTTTGTGTTTGAAAATGAGTTTTATCTTCAGAAGGTGGGCGTGGCCATGGGCAATGCTTGTGCCAATAGCTACACCAACCCAACATTGGTATGCTGGGAACAGCTCTTTCTAATGTCAAATGTTAATCCCTTCTTTAGAAATATTCTATGGTATGTCTGATTTTGGATGACATCTTTATGTTCTGGAAGGGCACTATAAGTGAGTTAACTGATTTTGTGAACTATTTACATACTATCACTAATTTTTTAAGAGTCACGAATCAACACTCCACAACTGAGATCAATTTCCTGGATGTGATAGTTAGGAAATCTGAATTAAATACGCTTAGCAGTAGTATATACAGGAAACCTACCAGGAGAAATGCCCTGCTGCACAGAACTAGCAGGCACCCAAGACATATTGCAAAGAATGTACTGAAGGGACAAATATATAGAGTTTTAAGATTACATAATGCAGATGATGAAGCAAAAGTGGCACTTAAAAATGTAAAATTAGATTTCATAGACAGAGGTTACTCAAAGGAAGAGATTGAGACCACTATAGTTCAGGCCTGGACACAAAGGGACAATAGATGTAAACCATATTTGATGGGCGCCACACAGAATGATGACCAGCATAATTTAACCTCGACAAATAATAGGTTTAGAGTAATTTTTCAGCATTCTAGTGATGTAAATGATTACACTTCCATTATTAAAAGACATTGGCATATTTTACATGAGGTGCCAGGACTCATGGACAAGATAGGCAGCACTCCATCTTTTTCATTCAGAAACAACAAGTCTTTGAAAAATCATCTTTGCAATAAGACAGATATACATAGACCTATCCAGTCCATGTGGACTGGCACCTTTCCATGCAAACGATGTTCTGCTTCCCAACACCTTTATAGAAATAATGCTTTTACACACTCCTGTGACAATTTACCATCACAAGTAAGGGCTATGCTGACTGCAGCACAATGAATGTTGTCTATTTCTCTTTCTACCAGAAATGCTTTATATTCTATATAGGTAAAACTAATAGAATGTTCAAGGACAGGATCCTTGAACATATTAGGGATATCAACAACTGCAAAGATAGCAATGCCCTGGCTAAACATATTAAGGATACAGATTGCACACATTACTTAAGTTGTCCACCTTAGTGTAAGAGGAGGTGACATAGAAAATCTAACTGAAAGTATTGAACAAAAATGGATCCTCTCTCTGAATGCTGAGAGATACCCTGGTTTAAATAGTACAACATCCTTAAAACCTTTTTTGAAGTCTCGCCGTCTCAGGCATTAAGTATTTTTGCAGTCATTTATGTATGAACAATATGTCTTTATATATATATATATATATATATATATATATATATATATATATATATATATATATGTATATTTATTTTTTAATATATTTCTGACGTGCCTTTTTATGCTCTAATATGTTTTATATGAGCTTTATATGAACCTTTATGAAAAAATTTTTGTTCTAAGATGACTGTTTTATTATTATATTATTCTACGAGGTTTTTTATATAGCAACATTTTTTATATAGCAACATGTTTTTTGAGATCTAAATCTTTTAATATGAGTTTTGCCTGTATATGGTTTAATGTAAACATACTCTGATATATTTATGTAGATTTTAATATATATTGTGCATACAAGCTTTCTTACTTATGTATTTAGAGATGTTCTTATATATACTTTCACATATGCATATTTATGGACTGTTTTTTTTTTTTAAATTAGATGCAATTTACTACAATATTCTCTGATTATAACATTAGCTTGCATTAATTATATAATTGGAACATTTGATTCCTATCAGCTGATAGTTAACATGTGATATAAACTGGTTGGAAAGATGTTCAGTTTGTCTGATGAAGCGACGAGCAGTTGTGAAAGCACTAACGTTACCTTACTTTTTATTCTTTTTGCTAATAAACGTAGTGGTTGTTTAAGTTTGGTGCAGTTTTCTTTTTCCAGTTGGTCTTGTTATCTACACCTCTCTGCACTCTGAGCCGTTTAGTTTATTTTTATAACCTAGTGAACAAATGTAAAATAAAATAAATAATTTTTTTTCTTTTTGCTACACCCTCTACAGACCATAAGCTCTCCTTCTCAGGTACCCTAATGATCCAATCATTCCTTTGGTGGAATCATTGCAGTATATTCATTCCTGGAGTGAACCAGGAGTCATATCATTATGTGTGCTAATGGAAAGTCTTTTTTTTCCCCTAAGTACAGTAAAGTGTCGAGGACAAGGAATGAATGTGGCATGGAACTGAATAAAATGTCATGAGATAGATATGTTGACAGATGACCCTATCCTTTAGTAGGAAGACCTCTCTGCACATTTGCTTGTCACTAACTGGGGATCCAGTGAACTTTGCGTGCTGCTGGACAGAAATACCATCCCTCACCCACTTTTCCTACCCCAAGCAGCTCCTGCAGTTTATTGAGCTGCTACTCAAACTCTGATTGCCTGAGTTGTAGTTGATATGTTTTCTGCCATAAGAACTGGCCTGTAATGATTGCTTTACTGATTTATTTCATCATATATCATTAGTTATTCATTAGTTATAGTCATCATATATCATTAGTTATTTAATTTACTTCTGATTGTTTTTCTTACAGAATTAGCACACACTGGTATCTATCTGATTTTTACCTTAATGGTTCACCCAAAAATTGATCTAAAACACTGTAGTCAGCTATTAACATTTTTACCCTTAATATTTCCAGTCATAACAACAAAGCTATAAGTGACTTTCCTTTTTCTGTAAGATTCTCTTTTTTTGGCCAAGTCACTATCCGTTATAACCCAAGCAGTAGGTGCAGAAAAGTATGATTTGTATGTCAGTGTAAATCAGCACAATGTTGTGTAAATGAGTAGTGCTTTATTCAGTTAGGTACCACCTACAGGAGAGACTGGTGATGCGCTAAACACAAGCTTATATGTCTGTTGTGGAACCATACTGAATCCATGCAGCAAAGTGTGCAATAACTCACCTAAGATGCATGTAGTATCTCTAGCTTGTAGCAGGGATAATGCAACATACCAGACAAACTCTGTCTTTCATATTCAGTACTGAGGAGAATACAGAAATGCTCATGCTGCAGTAATTTGTCCAGTTAACAAGCAAGACATACTTGATTCCAGAGCTAAAATAATGACACCAAATGACTATGCATTGTTGCTGTGCAAGTGGGACCTGTTTGGCACTTACATGTGACTGGATAATGCCCTGAAATAGTAATTCATTTTGGCACCAGCATCTAGTTTAAATCAGCTGCAGAATGGTTGTATAAATGTATTATTCTGAGAAATTCATCAAGTTATAGAATGCAAAAAAAAAGTAATGTAAAATTAACAAAATTAAAGAAATACCGAATCACTGTTAGATTTGCTGCCTCATAGCAAGAAGTTCTCTGATTTGATCCTTAGCTGGGGTGCCTTCTGTGTGGAGTCTGCATGTCCTCCTTGTGGTCACGTGCGTTTCCTCTGGGTTCTCTGGTTTCATCCCAAAGACATGCTGTAGGTGGATTGGGCACTCTAAATTGGCCCTAGTGTGTGTGCTGTCTGTGGAAGGTTGGTTGCTGGGTTGCAACTTGACACTGTAAAACTCCACTGCTAGTAATGAGCAGACAGGTGATCTGCAGTGGCGACCCCTAACCGGGAAAAGCCAAAAGAAATAGTGAATTAAGTTAAAGCAAGTAACTGTTTTTAAAGTAGCAAAAGAAACATGAAAAAAACTGTTGAAAACAAAAATAGCGTACACGAGTCAGGATCACCACCAAGTTGTTGGATTCAACAACTTGGTGGTGACCCTGACTCGTGCACACTATTTTTGTTTTTAAAGTAGGGTAAGCCCCCCTGCACAATCCATGCACAGGACTTTACCTACCATACCCTGTTATTTAAATACGCTAACACTATAATCACAGAAGTGATGAGAAAAGGTCCACACCTTCACAAGTAAAATACCTGCCCAGACACCACATTTGCAAAACCTCTCTGAAGCAGACAAACATAAGTAAAAGCTATAGCAGCAAACAAAACTAACTTCACCAAGAAGAAGAATTAGTAAAAATAGCAAATAACGAATAGGTAAATAACCCGAGATGGTGTACTAATGGTAAAAATCATGCACTACTTCAGACCCTTTCAAAAAAAATGCACAACCCATACATTTTCAGTTAAATGGTTTATGTTTTCTTGGCATGTTAAAGTTTCAATAAAACTCTGTACATTTAACCTAAAATAGACAAAGTAACATGCCACCTCTGCTTACTGTCCTGGCTCAGGGTATTTTGCTTGGACATGTTTGACAGTTTATTATAATGCAGAACATTAATGGCTGAACAGGCACATGGTGTGTGTGTGTGTGTGTGTGTGTGTGTGTGTGTGTGTGTGTGTGTGTGTGTGTGTGTGTGTGTGTGTGTGTTTGCACTTTTATAGATCATAATTCACAAATTCTTGCTTATTTTTGTAAAAAGAAAAAAATCCCAGGAATGAGGAAAGTTGCTTGTGATTACCCTTTCATTGCACAGCATTACTTCTTCTTTATCCGTTACTTGTGACAATGCTCTGAGGTGTAGGGATGCTGGTCACAGAGGGGTTACATTGTTAGAATCTGCTTTGGAAGACATGCTTTTTCTTTTAAAGTAAGACCTTCAGTAACAGTGGCTTTGCCTATTCTGTGACCATGAGACCCTGTAACAATAAACCTGTTATTCATACAGGACAGATGAATCATATTTCTTGGCATGAAAGGGTATCATAAGTAGCTTTTAACAGATACTGTGTTTTTGACATTGCTATAGCAGAATGCCTAGCTACCTCTTTCACACAATCTCTGTTTCTCTTATTTTCTCTCCTGAATCATCATTTAGAGGTAATTTGGAAAGTTCTGCCTTGCACTTGGGATCATTTTCTTCTAATCAGGAAAGGAGCTGAGTATAGAAGTCTGGGTCAGGTCATATAACACTGACATAAGGTATAATCTTGGTAACAAAAGAAGATAACACGTCAGGCACACAAAAATGTCTGTTCTTACTTGTTCCCTTTGATAGCTGATAATAGCTAACAAGAAAAAATATATATACTACCTAGGCTAACCTTGTTCTTACATATGACATAGCCATTATTCGTAAACCCTTTGTTTTTTTCTGCTGAGTTACTGCTTATGGATCATATGACAGAAAGTATCACTAGTTCTAAGGTATTATATGTCTCAGTCTGTGAAACTGGTTGCATAAAAAAAAATCCCTGCTCATAGTGCCAAGCTCTTCTGACATTTTTTCAATTATTGTTCACAATGACTTCTCTGTTGTACCTAGACAACTGAGATACAAAAAACTGCCCTGTTTGTAATATTTTTTTTCCCATTAAGAGTGTCGAATATGTGTATGTGTTCGTTCACAAGTTTCTTTCTGCTGGCCAGTGCATGAGTGGAAATGCATCAAACATCACACTTCAAAGTTAACTTTCAGCAAGACTTTGAAACACTCATTGCTCACATCAGAGTCATGCATTTATCTTATTTTTGTCCTGCATACTGTCTTTGAAATGTACCTGCTATAATTATTTGATACCCATACCATTATCTTGCCAATGTGCATGGGCTAAATCTATCAGTATCAATCAGCACTGTTGGCCATTAACACATTAGGATAATAACTCATCAGTCTAACTCATAAATCTATCTATATGTGTTGATTTAAGATTTAATAATCCTGTATTATTTTAGCATCTGGTTATTCTGCCTTTCGTAATATATGTCAGTTCTAGATTTCACATCAGTGCCGCATAATTCAATATTTTTTGAATTTGTGATACTTAGCTCCAATATGAGTGCGTCCTTTGTTTTTCTCAGCCATGTGCTCTGGTCTCATACAGTTCAATCTGTGAGCATCCATATCCATTGTATTAATCTTTTATTTCCAGTAATTTGTGATAAACAGCTCTAATGGAAACAACAGTCCATCATTCATCCATGTTATACAGCATACACTGCAATCACTCATGATTTACTTGCATCTGTAGTCTGGTTCTGTGTTTTATTTTTAAAATTAACTTTGACGCAATATTTCTGTAAATACTGGTTATTTGTCTATTGGTTGCTTAGGGCTCTCTATGAAAAAATAAGTCAACATAATAAGTCATGTCTGAGGCTGTATTTGGATTGGCTTCTGGTCCATTGCTTGGGTTTCCCAGCTCGTGTTGCATTTGTTCTTGCACAGCAATTTCAGCTGGCAGATGTTCATGTCTCAATTCATTTATTTGCATATGAACAAAACTGCTTTGCTGAGATGCTTTGTTTAGTGGGTGATCTGATTTTTCAGCCACCAAAGAGAAACAAAGGGACATTTTTTGCTGTGCTTATCAGCACTCACTCCTATTAGCTTCAGCAACGCGGGTAGAGAACAATTAAATATAGGGGAGATGCAGAGCTTGCCTCCTTAGAAAATTAATGTTCATATGTATGAGAGCAGTGAAAATATGTTTACTCAAATTATTTGCAAGCTGCCGCCAAGCTGCTGTGGTGTATGCTCTGGTGTAACAAAATGGAGTGCAGCTATTGGTATCAGATGATAAGTTGCCTGCTGATACAAAAAAAATGATAGATTACTTGATGATAACCACTTCCCACTGTGTAAAAACTATCATTTGTTTTCATTATTTTCTGTATGATGTTTGTGTGTCACACTGATATGAACTGTGTAAACTCTATCCCAACTAGAAATGTAGAATCATACTCAGAGATAACCATGTCAGTCTAACAAATACAATTTCAGAGAAGAATGTAATAGTATCAGCTGTCAAAGCAACTATTGTCTTCTTGACCAGTCTCCACAGCTTTACAGGTGGATCCCTTAATACACACTGACAGTGCACACACACACACACACACACACACACACACACACACACACACACACACACACACACACACACACACACACACATTCAAAATCCTCCTAGAAACAGAGTTTTGTTAATGGGTGTTGCAAGTTAAAAATGTCCTATTCAGCCAGTCTTCATCAAAGCATATCTGCAGCTTCACTGTGAAGTGCAGCACAAGTTCGTATGTTTTCTAACACTGGTTGTCCACAGAGGTCAGCAGATGCTAGCTACAGCCATGTATTCTGCATCCTGAGTTTCTCCTCAATTCCGTATTCAGCATAATCTCGCAGACTGGCAGAAGGCAAGATCATTTTCCTTGGTATTAGCCTGGTGAGTGTCATTGCCTTTTCTGTCAAAAAAGATGTCTATAGAATTTAAAACTCCCTTACTATGGTATCTATTACAGACTGATATACTGAGTACTTTCATACTTAACCTCTTCAGCTTTGATATGGAAGACTGACACACATTGTGTAATTTATCTGTATGCTAACATCACTGCATTTTGTTTCTTCTGTTTGTCAACTTTGAGTGTTTATTCTTTTATTACAAAATGCATTTGAATATCACAGAATCATAAGAAATACAAGGCATCTGAGCCTTACAACCACTTATGCTCTATCAGTACCCACTCTCAGACAAAATCTCTTGTTTGAAAGAGGGCTTGTTCAGTCATGCCATAAGGGTATTTGTGAATACTCATTGAACATCCAGTTCCCGTCTGTAGGAAGATAATGCATTACACTGCATAATTTGGAGTTGGTGTCTATTCTGGAGGTATGGAAGGCACTAAAATGGACCTATCTCTCTGCCTTGCTTTGTTTGTTTGCCAAAGAAGATTTAGAGCCCTTGCTCTTGCATTTGTGGGACTATTCGATTTGTAGGGATAAAAAGATCCAAGATCACTGGTTCTCTAATGACTCTAAAGACAAGTCATAGATCTCCCTTTATAAGGCAATAATACTTTAAGACATAGAATTCAGGGAGAGTCAGAGCCAGATCATGGTGAAATGGAGCCCTAGGCAGGATAATGGACTACTTGCCTCCTCCCCTGCAATCATACCAGTATCCCATTACCTGATAATCTCACCTCAATTACCATAAAACACTATTCAAACTTGTCAATGCACATAGTAGATTTTCTTTTACTTTTATAATAATCACATAGATTCAGATTTCATTTTAACATTTTTTTTTTATTTTACAAAAAAAATCAGACAGCTATTTGCTAAACAAAACAGCAACAACAAAAGAAATCAAAAAGAAAAAAATAATAGTCTCACCGTGAAAACAGATTGAGCATAAGCAACAGTACTTTTCCCTTGAAACTCTTGTTTATTGAAAATGTATCTGGTAATCTGTTAAACTACAGGAGATATAATGGGACTCAAAGTCAGATAGCAAATACTAATACTAATTAACATCTAAGTGAAGGGTGCAAGAATTCAGAGGAGAAATGTGCTGCACATTTACTAACAGACTGACACTGCCCACTGAATGCAAGTTCACTTTTCAGAGGCCGCCTAGGGGCACTGTCTAGAGAAATGACTTGGTCAGAGCCTCACGGTAAACAAATGAAAGCTGAGGGAATCAAACCCTGCACTATAGAAACAGCTGATAGCCTTACTCATCTGTATTAAGTACCAGAAAGACTGCTGTAGCTGTATACTGTGTATTTTAATAATTAGACATGTATTCACAATTAAAATGTCAACATTAAGCTTGTTTGTTTCATGCTGTCCCCTTACTCACAGTCAGATAATAAATACACTCTCAACCAAGGACTGTAGCCCAAAACACATGGCTCATATGATGATGTTCCCATTTACTACAATCATTTTTTTTCTTTGCCACATAACTTCTGTGATTTGCAGTTACCAAGTATTTATACACACATGCACACAGCCATTAATTACAGCCACTTGCATGACTGTATGCTGCAGATACCTAGTTGAGAACTAGTGAATGAATGCATTCATAAACAATAGGCCAGTAATGTATCTCAACTCACTGCTGTCAAAACCATAAAGTGGAACCTACTGTAATTTCAATCTGTGTTCTCAACTTAGCTCAAATCAGAGACAAATACCCAAGAATGAACTTTAAATGTTTCTCTTATATACTTAAAATGTGTTAGAATAAAAAGCTTTGCATTAGCAAGAATATTCTTAAGAATACAAAGTCTGAAAACTCAGGCATGTCTTTAATGAATGACTACAATGCAAAACAATTTACCAGAAAGAACATAAATTTTACAAGTAATGGAAAACTATACCTCTCAACTTATTATGTAGATTGGGCAATAGTGAGAGGATTTTGTGGGATTTGACAGTTTGGATAGTGGGTCAATTATTGCATTTTCATATGTCATGCAGGGTGTTTTGTGATAGGTTATAACTGTGTTTTAGAAGAGGTATGATAAAATCTTTGAAGTGGAAGATGAAGCAGGTGTAAGAATAAGGTTTGCATAAATACGGTTTTGCCAGAATAAATCCTACATAAATATTTTGCAAAGGCCTAGGAATGCAACCACATTAAAGAAAAACATCTTTATTTTATATAGAGTTTTAGTAAGTACAGTTTTAATAAAAAGAAGTGTTTCAGAGAAGGGGACAAATGAGCTCAGTAAAATATCTGTTAGGCCAATACACTGACAGGGATGAAATGGCTATCACTGTATGCAGAACATTTGGTACAAAAACAGATCTTGTTTAAATGGAACAATGCTTGGACACCAAGGTTAAAGAGATGTGTAGAACTTTTAGGAAATTTAAAGGGTTTTAGTATTATGAGAGATACGTTTTAGACAGAAATAAATTCTAACTGAGATACTCAGAACATTGAGAACAGCAGTTTAGTTTAAATAATCAGGAGCTGGAGAACAAAAGTAATTTCAAATATCCAGCAGTTTAAATATTTAGAAGTCAGTTTAGATACTTGGAAGATTTAGTAAAGATATTTAAAAATCTGTGAAAGTTCAAAAACTAGAGAAAATAGTACAGTTTGTCTTAATTTTGCTATTGCAGAAGAAAGGAACAATTCTGAGTTCAGAGTTGCAATGGACAGTATAATTCAGTTTGTTTCAGTTTATCAGCACCGCTACTTGAGAAGGTATCAGTATAAAACTTTTTAATCTTGTTAAATTACTACATCTACCTCCACAGTATACTGCTACTACATAATAAACAACCATTATCAAGCTCACAGTGGATACAGACTTTTATGCTGAAAGTCATAAAAAGATTTAGCATATTAAGAAAGTTGAGATATTTTTCACATGTCCAGTACAGAGGTGGGCAATTGAAAGATACATATATGTACATTTCATAACTATTTCAGACAGTGAATGTAAAGCAGTTTAATCATTTCTATGGCAAAAATCACTAGTAAATGTGTGGTTCAAAGTTAAAAAATGAGTAAAACAGTCTAAAACAATGTGTTCCACAAATGTTATTTTAAATTTGAATATTATCAGCTCAAAATGAGAAATCTTTCTAGATGAAAAAGGGTTAAAACACAGAAGCAAACAGTAATGAGTGAAGTAACAGAAACAATTCCTTGTGCTCCACAGTATACATCAATGCTTACATAAAAAAATAACATTTTTTTAGCTTCTGTTTTCAGTATTGTTACAGATTTAAATAATGTGCAAACTGTAACAAATTTTAGTTTACAGTCTTCAAAAATCAGTGTAAATGCTACAGCATATGTAATTTAAAATGCTGGGTTAATTCACAATATAGCAAATACAGATCATCCTGCTGTAAACACAGCCAGTGTGTGTAACATGCAGATTTCAGAACAGAACTCAGAGGAGACATTTTCAGTGTCTCAAGTTAACATTGACAGTATAATGTCAGATACAGATAATCAGAATGTAATGAATTCCATCTTGTTGTTTTCAGAAGCTAGTGCAAATATTGCACTGGGGGGCAGAGTGCAGAGACGCACAGTCCTGAAGAAACAGATCAGTTTAATACACATCATTGTAAATGATATACAGACTTCAGGGAAAAATAAAGCTGAAATGCATATCATAGCTCAAGTAAAGGTTGTTACTAGTTCTGTAGAAAAGGAGATTCTGAATATATATAAAGGATGTGGTTGTCCAGCACCAAACCATATGATTTATCTGACATTGTTTAAGGCAGAGAACAACAGATCATATATTTCATTGTTTACATAAAAAGAATGATGAAATAATGTACTGATTAATTCAGTTACAAGCGGACCTCTACCAGTGGAAACAAGAACAATTATAATGTTGTCAGGATTTAAAGGGTCAAAACTTACACCAGAGAGCAGTTTTCAGTGTGATAGTACCATACTAGGTATGGACATGTCAGAGTTACATGTTGTTTAGACTTCACTAACACGATTTTATAGAGAAATAAAAAGCTACAGAATGCACAGTAATGCAAAAAGAAGAAACTTGGAAGAAATCATATGCAGTAAACTGTGCAGATGATATATAGAACATAAAAAAATCAGTTAAATACTGGAATACACAGATGCATGGGTTAAAAGCAGAATAAATTCCTGTTCAGATGCCACAGCTGAAGTGCAGGTAGAGAAAGTTACCACATATTCAGAAACAGTATTTTATTCTCAGAGAACAATGACAGACTAGAAAGGAACACATAATATTTTAACTAATATATAATAAACCAACTTTATCAAATGCTTTGGCATGTAAAAAGCTGAATATTTGGCACTGGTCATGTTCAGCTCTAGGTATTTAATGCATAAAGTAATGTATTTCAGTTCTTACACCAGGGATGTAGGCTGTCATAACCTGTGGGACTATCCAGTTGAATTTGTTTAAGCCATGACTCAATGTCTTGGGAGTTACATGCTCAATGCAGAATAAAGGTATATACAGTGGGGTTCAGGAAGACTAGAAGGAGATGGGAATGTAGTGGAAATTTGGAGAAGTTGCAAAATGTTGTGAGGAAGTCAGCCTGTGAAAATTTGGTGTTTGAAAAGGACTTTCTGCCTGTGTGATAATTTACGTCTTTCCAGAAGTGTTTAAGAGTTTTGAATAGAGAGTATTTCTTGGTGTTCATGAGTTTACATTTGTAGAGCCTAGTGGCTTTTTTTGGATAATTCTCTTATCTTGTTTTTGGAGAGGAGTGAAAGCTTTTGTCCCTCAGTTGAAGCAGTAGTTTAAGTTCAGTGGTGAACCAGTGATTCTTTTTGTGTTTGTATAATCTGGAAATAAGAGGGAAGCAGGAATCTTGTAGATTTCTCAGGGCTGAGGTGAGGAACTCTGCTGCTAAATTGGGATCTAGTTTGTTTTGAATGAAAGATCAGTTTATGTAAGAAAGGTTAGATTTGAGTTTTTGATATTACTGTCTGCTTTCTCTCTGAAATACCACAGTATGGAAGGGCTTTTCTTGCATACAAGGATTAGGGAGAAGCTTACTGTGCAATGATCACTGAGAGTGCTGGGAGGATAGTGATATTCCTGAATTAGGAGGGATTATTAGTGATGACTAGATCAAGAAGAAGTGGCTGTCTATTAGTAGGTTTGGTCATGTGGGTTGTTGTACTGATAGTTTAAGGTTTAAGTCAGCTAGGATTTCTAGGATGTCATTATGTAAGGGGCCGAGCAGGTTAAGGTTGAAGTCGCAATGTTTTTTGCAGCAGAAGTTATGTTGGCCAGCAGAGTATTACATTTACCTAAGGAGCTAAAAGGGGAAAGCTGGGCTACTGCTAATTACTGTGAATGTTTCTCCATAGTCAGTATTTTAACTAGTTGCTAGTTTGGGAGATAGACTGAGATTGCATTGTGTTAGGCAATTAGTTGTAGTTTTATGTGTGATTTATATAAAAGCCGGATTATTCCTCCATTCCTTTGTCATTGTCTGTAATCAAGGAATAAGCTACAATTGGGGAAGAAGTGATCTGGTGGGTAGTTGTCATTTCTGATCTAAAATTCCATTATAGTTAAAAGGTCTTAGTTTTGCTGTGCAATGAATGCTTTAATTTGGTCCAATTTGTTTTTTATGCTTTGTGCATTTAATAGGTAATGGGGGGATAAGCCAAGACTGGCTTCAATGTTTATTTTGATAAGTAGAATCAGAATTTGTACATTGCTTTTGGGACATTTAGTAATTTATGGTGCATTGATGAAAGTAAATGAAAAAAGGGTGAAAGCTTTTTGGGAAGTGGAAATGAGTGCCTGTGTGAGTTGGGGGGAGTGAAATAAAGTGTCACAATTGTAGAGGAGGTTGGGTGCATGAGGATGTAGTCAACATAGGTTGTGTGATGAACAGCAGAAGATGTGGAATTATATTTGTGTAAATTATGATGTTCGTTGTGTTGCCTGCTGCAGAGGAGGATTGTGGATGATAGCTGCATGTGTTATAGGTGTGTTTGAGATGAGTGGTGTATAAGGATCATAGCATGGGAATCAGCAAGTAAGAAGGAGCATTTAGAAAGGGTTGGTTATATAGAAATAGGAAATGAGAAAAGTAGTTATGTCTGACTGAAAAGAGGCAAGCTATGGTGTGGGAGTAATGGGAGTGAAAATGATGTACTGTGGTTTGGAAATTATAGTTTTTTTTTACTGGCTATGAAAGGAATGCTGTTGGTTATTGACACTGGGTAATTGAAAATTAGAATCTAAGATTAAAAAAGAAAGGATGGATAAAATGAAGGGATTCCAGCAGAGTCTGGGGAAAGGGAAACTTTGGGGATGGAATGAAAGATTTTTTGTAAGGATCAGTGTTAGGCTGATGTGATAGTGTTAGTTGTGTCTGAGTTATTGGTGTGTGTCTTTAAGAACAGAGTGTCTGTGGCTAGAGTTTAGGCAGAAAATGGATGGTTTAAAGCACAAAGATATTTGTATGAATATCCTGCCTAGTTGTGATGTTATCATAGAAAGTATTTGCATTTTAAGTCATTTTTTCCTAAATGTTTTCCAGTTGATATACATTTCCTTTAAACTTTATAAAATTGTTTGCTGCATTTATTTTTTCTAATCTATCTATATGTACATCAATAGTTTAAACTGTAGAAATATTTTATTAAACTTTATAATTATTAGCAAATATAGCACAGATATTTATTTTCATTGGGATTAATAAGCTAGAGATATTGGACATGATTCATAGATAACTATCATATGTCAGCATAGTGCTAATTTCATAGACACTGCTGGGTAAAAAGGCTCACAGCCAATAAGACATCTATTAGATACTGAATAGTGCCAGTATAGTGACCAAAGTAACAAGCAAATATTGATGCAGCAATAATGGGAGAAACAGCTGTAGGATGATCTATGGCACAAGTAGGAATGCAGTATGGCATGTGAGAGATGTGAAGGAGTGGCAGACCTAGTGAGTTCACACTCATGCAGAGCAAAACTAGATTTTATCTCCTTCTTCCCAGTACAAAAAAGGGTAGAATTTCACTGAACAGATAGCCCACTGTGAGTGTGTACAGCAAAGTGCCAACCTTGTTCATCACAAAAAAGGGCAGGAAATAGTGCATATACGAAAGCTGAAATGTGGAAAACAGCAAACACAGGAAAACGCACAAGTCTAACAATATGGTATAATGGTAGGATTGGGGCAAGGTATTTTTTTTTTAAATGAGGGGAATGGACCCCTTTATAATCTTTACAATGGAAGTGTAAATGGAGAAGAAGGTAGTAAGGCACAGCTGTGGGTGTAAAAAAGTAAGAAAGGCAAGTAATTAGGATGGATAGACCAATACAGAAATCAACTTCAGACAGACAGCTGCAGTATGCTTATAAACAGCAGGTAAGGCAACAGATGGAACTAGGCATACAGAAGGTGAATAAGTGGTGGACCCATCTATGCAAAGAGTACATACGTGATAATGAGGGGTTAACAAGGAAAAGGGAGAGTGGAATGACATAAAAGAGGCAAAACACTAGTATGAGGATAGTGTAGGTTAGGGTGCTGCCACTGATGAATGCACCAAATCCAGACATCATTCAAGTGGACAGTCAATGTTGTATGCCTTTTGCTTCCCCTGTGGCTGAATGTATGGGTCCTGCTAGTTGTTCAACTTCCCAAGACACACCAGGAGCTGTTCCACATTGCTGAGGTAGTCATCTAGTTGCTGAGACATTTCATTACAACAACTGATGCTGGCAGACCAGGGGAGACTCCCACATTCCACTTTTAGAAGAGCCTTCAGTCCACTCTCTTGAGAAGCAGAGCATTACCATCAACCTCTTAGCACAAGAAATATGGATAAATCCATAAATAATGGGGGAACAAAGACCTCAAAACAGGGGCAGATTTTAAATATTGCTCCTGTAAACTTAGTAAGTTGTTAGAGTAACAGGTTTTGCATTAGTATGCATTTTCTGAAGGAGAGGAAGTCTGAAACACAAATGTTTGTTATTAGTTAATGACTTCAGTCCTAAATGATTTTCCCAAAACACACATACACATTTTATGAGGAACAGACCAAAATAATGAGGCAAAATTCTGGACATTCTGAGAAAATCAGAACAGTTGAGTGTTATAGAGCAGACACAGAGGGGACCAATGACCCCACCAGGTCACCTTCAGTAGGAGGACCATTTTCCTACTACTGAGAGGCAGATCTGAAGATGACTGGTGATTCTTCACCAAAGATAGCAGCTGGTATAATGCCAGGTGACCGTGTCCTTGTTTTCTCATTTTTCACAAATGGTCCTGCAAAATGACCCAGTGGGGTACAAATGATTACCCACATATGTTACAAATACCATTACAGTTGTAGAGTGGACTTGCACAGATATTGGACACACTCCAGTACTAGGAGAAAAGCTTCTACCTTTTTTGACTACCAAACATATTCAACTGTTGCTACTCCACCTATGAAAAATAAAGCATGTACCATTAAGTACAAAAACGCAAAATGTTATGACAGTAGAAGACTATGGTACTAAAAATGATTATGTTCCATTCAGGCTCTCCCTCTTGAACTTCTTCCTCCATTTGTCAAGCAGGTCAGGGTGATGCCACTTTAGGTCACTGTGTCCATGAATTCATTAACAAGGTGTATCATGTGACAGCAGCAGCTTAAAAGGCTCATTTAGTTGTGCCTATAATGTTCTGCAGCTCATTTTCAGGTATGTCACGCTTGAGGAATTACACATGTAATTAGTGACACCTGGAAAATCATTCAGAGTTATCTGGATTTAGTTATATTTTTAGTGGACATGTCTTTTTTTATTATAAAAAAGAAATGCCATTACTTAAAAAGCACATTAGATAACATATGCAAAGTAACTGATATTACCACAGGTAAAAGTAATGTAATGGCATTTATGCCTCTGGTCTCTGTGAGGCATGCAGGTACAATAATACTGGAAAACATTTTGTTAAGTAATGTGGATAGGAATTTTAGTCTTAATAATAATGTTCTTGTAATTCTGAAAGAATAGTAGATGTAGATGCATAAGTAACAATTAGTTTAATTTATATAGGGAAAATACTTTAAGGAAGGTATTAGTGAGAATTATAAAACATAAAAATGGTAACCATTTGAAATGTTTAGACATGCAATGCTGAGCCCTGAAATGTGGAGACTGAATGACTGAAAATGCAGGCTTACATATATTAAGTCCAATTTTGCCATTTCTTGGCTTGTTCTCTTTTCTCAATGTTATGTCTGTCTCAGAGATGAAGTTTTGAGTCATGGAGGGCTTGCACCCCTCACTTAAAGAATGACCACATTTAAAGGAGAAAAATGATGTTCAACATTCAATTTTCTCCTGCATTTCTGGTCTTCATTCAATTATTCTTTTAAACAATTCTGGAACTGGCATTGTAAGTTTTGACATTTTAATAAAGAGTCAATAAAATGCCATTAAAAATAAGTTGCTCACAAATGCGCTTTAAAAACATTCCTTTTAAAGTGTGAAAATTTTATTCAATTCACATTTTTTATGGACTTTCTGCAACAGCAGACAGGCTGAGTTTATTATGCAAAAAGAAGGAATTGATTTTGCAGAGAAGAATAGATGCCATATACCCACTGAGACTTAGTAAGACCATGAATATTAACTGTTTTTTTTTTTTTTTTTTTTTTTTTTTTAATTAAATTTATATGAAAATTGAATTTGACTAATTGGTTGTGAGCAAATAAGTGGGCGGCCACGGTGGTGCAGCGGTTAGTGTTGCAGCCTCACAGCAAGAGGTTCTCCGGTTCAATCCTCAGGTGGGGTGCCTTCTGTGCGGAGTCTGCATGTCCTCCCTGTGGTCGCGTGGATTTCCTCCAGGTGCTCCAGTTTCCTCCCATATCCCAAAGACATGCTGGATTGGACACTAAATTGGCCCTAGGAGTTAGTGTGTGTGTGTCTTCTGTAGAAGGTTGGGCACCAGGCTGGCCACTCAACATTAAAAAACATCCACTGCCAATCATGAGCAGACAGGTGATCCACTGTGGCAACCACTAACCAGGAAACAGCCAAAAGATGAAGAAGGTTGTGAGTAAATAAGTAGGGTTTTACTGACACTATAAATGTTGAATGATTTGTAATAATGTTATGAAGAAGTCTGAGATATTAAAGATGAATGTAGCAAACTTTATTTTCCTTGGTATTCAAGGTGCATGCTCTTATTATTTTTGTCTGTAACATACTTTGTTCAATCTATTTCAGTTTACAGGGATATCATCTCTTCTTCCTAAGATGTTGCACCATCTAGACCTAGTTTTCAAGGCCACACAGCTAGCAGTTTTGCATTTTGGTGAATTTTTCCAGTTCTATCATCTTTGTATTGTCGTTCTCGAACTCAAACTTTTGGGCTGCTTTGTCTTTCACTGAGAGCTGTATTTCTTCCCTTAAATTTTCCATCTCCTGCCATATTTGTGAAACTGATCATCAGTGCTCTGACTGAAAACCATGAAAACCTTGTGAAGTGCTTGTCGTGTGAGGTTTGTATATCTTTAATATGCTCATAAATATAATGCAAGTAATCACTCAAGTCAGAAAACCAGAGCTCAGGTTAGTTTTTTAGTTGCTTTGTAGTTGTCTGTGTAAGCACCATCAGGTATGACCTTTTTCAAAGGGGACCAGGAGAAGAAAAATGATCACTCAATAAAATCTTAAACATTTCCATTTTAACATTGTGACAAAACTTATAAATACTAAATTACCTTTCATACTGTGCACATGGACAGTGACAGTGTGCAATACACATACATAATCACTTATCAATTTGTAAAAAGAAATTCATAAAGAGCATGGAACTAAGCTACAGAAATACCTCAAGTTTACAAAACAATTTAAATGAAATAGAAACCCATGTTAACAGTATCCTGAATCAGAACAAAGTAATCATGTTTTTAAGCACTTTAAATTCAAAACATGCAGTGTCTTTATTTTGATAAATGAGGTTTAATTGGCCTTACCACATGTGGATAAATAATTCTTGAGATGTGTATGTCAATGTGTATAAAGTAATGTAAACTGGAAAAAGATGTTATAAATTAAACAGATAACAGAACATATTGTTGATAAGAGCATTTAAATACTGGATAGATATGAAAAAAATCCATCAGAAGACTGTTGCAGAAAGTATGTAGCCTCTTCTTATGTTTGTGCTCTCTTCTGGTAAATGGATGAACAGGTACAGGAATGTTTGACTGCATTCTTAAACTCAGATGGTCTAAAAGTGGGGATATAACGGAATGCCCGGACAATAAAGTGAATGAAAGGGAAATGACATTAAGGGACAAATTGTTTCATTTTGAGAAAATTTTGTATAAATATAAGTGTTTACAAATTGACAACAATTATTTACATCAATGTTTGACATACAAAATAGTCCCGCGGGGACTCAGATTTTATAAATATCCCTTTGGTATTTATTACACTGAGAATGTGTTAAATGATTTGCAAACTTTTTTTGATGACTGTGGGTTTACCCTGATGTCTAAGTTGATCAAATATAATGAAGTTCAGTTAAAAAAGTTATTTAATGAAGTGAATGAATACCAGAATGGAATTGTCAGGGATTTATTGTTTGATGACTATGAAGGTTTATATATAAAAATTTTAAAAAGAGTTGAAGCCAAGATAGAGAAAGTGTATTTAAGGAAACAAGGTAAACTTACCAGAGATAGAGAACAGTACAAAAAGGGTATTAGTTACCCACTTCCATTTCAGAAATTTAAGAAAAATCAGGAAAATAATAGTTATAAGGTTAAAAGTGGGTATTATAAAGATTTAGGAAGAAACAAGAGGGTAGAATTTCAGGAAAGGTTTGAAACAAGAAATAGCCATCTGGATGAATTGGATTAATTTCATGAAGAAACTGAAACTTTTTTAGGACCCCGCAGGTCAGAAAGACTAGCAAACAAACAACAAAACCCCTCGGACCCTGGACAACAGGAACATATAGATGGGGTAGATTTTGTATGGAGAACCAGAGGGAGGAGAGGGAGATAGAAGAAATTTATATAGAGGAAAATGGTATTACACAGATATATAAAGGTTTTAAAATACATAATTATACGAATTTGAAAGTGGAAAAACAACATTTTGATTTATTTTCAAAGGGCTTCAAATTTGTGAGGACAACATATGGTGACTTGGCTAATATACTATTAGAGTTAAAAATATTCTTACGAAAATTAAATCTGAAAATCACCTGCAAACAGAAACAAACTGGGAATACATCAGCAAGCGACCTTTCAGATTGTTGTCAAGTTCTTAGTAGAAGTAGCATTTACAATCCCCCACTACATCCAGTGATAGGGACCTTTGAGGCCATAGTAACCAATGACATTTACGACACCTTTGAAAAATCAAAAAGGTTGAATAAAAACATGAATTTAAATGAGAAGGAAACTATGTTAATGGAAAACTTAAGAAAAGAGACTAATCTTAGGTTCATGCAACCGGATAAAGGTGGTGGAATGGTGATTTTTAGCCAAGGAGCTTATATTAATACCTTAACAGATTTATTGATGGATGAGAAAACCTACACCGCTGTATCGTACAATGAAATTCAAATTGCTTATAGAAGAATAGACAGCTGGTTGGAAGAATACCTTATAGATACTAGAATTGGGAAGGAAACATATAATTTTTTAAAACAGACATATCCTTATATACCTCAAATTTTCGCAATACCCAAGATACACAAAAATATCTATAAACCTCCCTTTCGTCCCATAGTTTCAGTGAAAAGATCAAAAACCCAACCATTGGCAGTCTTTATTGACCATCAACTGAAAGAAATTGTGAAGAACCAGACACACTTGGTGCAGGATTCGTGGGATTTTTTAGGTAAAATCACTGATAATCTATGGTCGGAAGCAATAAAACTAGTGACCATAGATGTTAAAGACTTGTTCACCTGCATACCTAGAAAGGTGGGGTTTGAATAATTTGAGAATTGTGTGTATAAATATTACAACACAACTGTGGACAACAAAAAATTGATATTAGAATTGACAGAAATAGTCCTCGATAACAATTTTATCACATTTCAAGGGGAATATTACAAGCAGATTACTGGAGTGGCTATGGGGGCAGCATGTGCCCCCATATATGCCAACTTGGTTCTTCTTGGATGGGAGGAGGAATATATTTTTCCGAGCTCATATATGAAAAATATAAAAATATATCTCAGATTTCTCGATGATATTTTTTTATTATGGGAAGAGGACACCCCAGACGACTTAAAAGATTTTATGTCTTATATAAATCAAACCACTACCTTCTTGTCTTTTACCCATGAAATTAAACAACAAAATATAAATTATTTGGACATTACCTTAAGTAAAACCATTAGTGGTTTCAAATCTAACATTTTTCGTAAGGAAACATGGTGTAACAGCTACTTGCAATTCAACAGCCAACACCCCTTACATCAAAAGAAAAGTATTGTTAAGAGTCAGGCTGTTAGGATTGCAAGAATGACCTCACAATACCAAGACCTAGAGAAGGAATTTTCTTTTTTAATGGAAAAATTTTTAGAAAGGGGTTACCCAATGCAATTTGTAGGTGATATCTTGGAAGAAGTATACCAGGGTTGGGGTACAAAATTTAAACCATTATTAGGAGAAAAGTTTATTCCTAAGGACAAAAAGTTAGATAAATGTATTGATTATATGGGTGCTTGCACGGTTGAATATAATGGCTTCTCAGAGTACTTTACTGACATTATTAAAAACAACTGGAGTATCTTTAAAACTAACAAAGATATTTATGAACTAGTTGGAAAAAAAACAATTTTTACATATAAAACAGCAAAAAATTTTAAAAGAATCTTTGAAGCCGGAAAAATTAATATTGATCAAAAGAAAGGCACCACAAAGTGTGGTAGATGCAGGCAATGCGCATATATCAATTTATCCATGGAAACTACATTAAACAATGGCTTAAAAAGTAAGATAGCCTTTTGTAAAGGTAATTGTCGAAGTAAGATGTTGGTGTACTTGGCTACTTGTTCGAAATGTTTCTCCTTTTACGTGGGTAAGACTGAGAGGACTCTCAGAGAAAGAATTTATGAACATACCCACGATATTAAAAGGAGAAAAGAGACAAGTGCATTGTTTAAACATTCATTAGAATGTGTAGGTTTTACAGATTTCAAGTTCGGAATTTTGGAAATTATTAAAACTGACAATAGGGGGGGTAATTTTAAGAACATTCTCCTTCAGAAGGAAATTAAATGGCAACTAAGGTTAAAATCAAACACCCCTCCAGTCCTTAACGAATATATCAGTATAAAACCTATTTTAATAGATAAAGCCTCAAGGGTTTAAACATATATATATATATATATATATATATATTTTTACCCACAATAGATAAGGCTTTATGGGTTTAAACAATTGTTCTAATTTGTGGCCGATACACACCAGTTGACGCAGTTTATTCATTACCTTGTATTAACAAACAAGGTTAACATCATATAGAATAAAACAATTTCTCACAAGAGTGATATACATTTCTTACATTTCATACAGTTTTTACATTTTTTTACATTGTTTATAGTGGCATCATCAGGTAATGTTTATCTTGTTTCAAATATTGAGATTGTATACTGTATTCTTGGATTGTTTTATAAATATGTACATGTAGATATTTTTTATTTTTTAAACATACATGTACATTAAATACACATTTTCAACAGAAATGAATTTGATTAGATATTAAATTTTATTTACAAACAACATTTATAAAGGTGTCCAATATGTTTACCATAGGTATTAACAATATGGATGAATTTTTACAATTACATTTTTTTAAGTCAAAGTATGACTAATTTATTAGATTTTTTATATATATAAAAAAAACAAGATTTTATTATATGTTTAAATATAAGCTTTCGTAAATAATGGTTAATGCTGGTATTCATATAATATATAAAACCAAAGGGAATGTATATAAGATTTATTGTTGTGTATGAATTAATTTATTTAATGTGGAAAAGTAAAAATTATAACAGAATATATAGCACTTTAAAAAGTATGCACTTTAAAAAGCATTTGTTTCTTTGCACTTCCTGTTCTCAATTTTATGACCATATTAAGAAGAAACTCATTCATGGGTTATTTAGTTAACAGTTTGTTCCAATTCCAGGTTTAATGAATCAATTTATCAATTCAGGTTCGTAAATTATCTTAGAATAACAATATATAAACAAGAGGCACTGTGTATTCATTATTCTGATGAAGTCTGCTTGCGGCAGACGATAGCGCTGAATCTGTTGAATTTTAATCTTTGTTATTAAAAAATATCGTGGTCTGGTCACACAGAGTTTTATTTATTGTATCAGATGGTCTAAAGACAAGGGGGTGCATTTCAACAAGCACACAACAATAATTTAGTAACTGCAATTAGATTTATAAAAGTTAGATACAAAAAAAATCAAAATGATTTTTAATATTCATGCTGTGAAATATGTTCTTGAAGATTTGATAACTTTTGACAAAAAATTTCTGGAAATTAAATTGTCTTATAGCGTTCCAGCAATTACCATATTCATTTTCTTGCTTTGTATTAGTGCACTGAAACAGAGCATCAGTGACAGTGGTAATGCAGTGCAATAAACTGGTCATACTGATTGACAAAAAAATTCCATCTAACTTCCAGCTTTAATATCAGACATGCTGAATGAGAGCCTTTTTGAATTTATTCACAACCACTACATAGTACATTACCATAGTTGACATATTTCTGTCTATGCTTACATTTATTGTTACTATTTGAATAGTGCTCCATCACTGAAAAAGAAATTCCAGACCCTGAAGGCTTAAAATCATTAGACTTTCAGGAAGCCTATAGACTATGAAAACTGTTAGCTCCCACTGAAAATTAAAAATTAAGGATACAGTAAAATGTGTCTATAGCCCCTGCCCAACTCTAACAAAGACACCAATTATGCCATTGCATCCGGAATCTTGACTTCACAAACTTTGGAATTGTACGAGAAATACCCATGCAAACTTAACATCAGTGATAAAACAAATAAATATGATCAGTCCCTTGGCAGTGTGAGAAATGCTCATCTACTAGTCATCCACTATAAACAGCATTAAACATACACACTTTAACTTACCAGCCTCAGCCCTGGAGTAGTATTCTACCACTTACTCAAGAATATGAAATGCTACAATGAAAGATGAAAAGGGGAACAGAGGAGAGGTTCCTGAAACCAATGAATCCCCTTTACTCTGCCAACCAGAACTTCATACCAAGAACATATTACTTCAAAATATAAAAAAAGAGAATGAGAAGGGTTGGCTTGCACCAAACACCCAGGCCAAGTCACTCACAGACCAGCCTGCTGTCCACCTTACTTCCTAGTTAGCACCCCTCGAGCACTCTGACTATTCCCTCCCCTCCCCTGACCATACCTTCCTTAGTAGCGCGCGCACACACACACACACACACACACACACACACACACACACACACACACACACACACACACACACACACACACACAACTTAAGTGAGGTGTATATTTGTTTGTATTTATTTTCTGGGGTAGAGCACTCGTCTCCATGGACCATTTTCAGACTCGGCCTGAAGCAGTGTCAGATTAAGTGGCTTATTCTGAGTCACACACTTAGGCAATGGAGGCTGAAGGGATCAAACCTTGTACCACTGAACCACAAGAAACAGCTCATTAACATCTCCTTAATCCTCTAAACCAGCTGCCAGACAATTTGGCAAATTGACAAATATGTCTGCCTAGCAAAGTTTATTTAAATCTGCATTCTTTTGTCTACACGTGCCATAACAGTTTGCATGTGATATACTTTGAAATAAAGTGAGGATGCTGTCCATTCCACCATGTTATATGCTTTGCTGCATACTTAGGATTAGAGAATGTTGTAAATGCATATTTGTTTAAGGGAGCCAGTTAATTCCTTGTTATCCAGATTTTTTATCCTTGATATATAATTGTTACACATATTTACATTACCTAATATGTGTCATTCTTTATCTTTTGCTACACTAAGATCATGTTTCAATTTTCTCACTTTTTTCCTTTGAATTTTTCTAACATACTCAGTAGGCTGTAGTACTAGAATTGCATTCAGTGAAAACAGGCTCTGTGTTTCTGGTTTGAAGTTTGCAGTCTGCACCCATGTGTTACATTTGTTGACAATGTAAACAGCCTATAGCCTCATCTTCAAATTTGCATCCATATTGCACATTATTCTGCACTGTAATATTTAGCTTCTTCTGCTGTTTTGTCTCTGTTGTCAGTATACAGCTGTTGGATGCAATTTCCTTTTGTCTGTTTGGTGAATTAGTGCTTTATCTACAATATTATCTATCCCATATCTAGTGCTTTTCTCTCAACAAGTCATGTATGCTTATATGTTCCAATATTGTTTGGTATTTCCTTCCTCCATTTTTCCTTTGCCACTGGTTTAACCCTTATTGACATATTTTCCTCTCCTGTACATGTTAGCAGTTAATTTAAACACTTGTCTATAAACATTTCTGTTTCTACTTTGCAGTTTCAAGTTTCTGTTGGTGTTTCCATATGTATAATTACTTCTCTTGTTGTTGTGAATTTGCAGTTCTTTATCCTGTTCTCTGGAATCCGTTTCACTTATTTACAATGTGCCATATTTGTAATTAACTCATAATGGCTGAGTACTCTATGTTGTCTTTCTGTGGGCTTGTATGATTAATATTTGCACCCGAATGTCACTATATTCATTGTTATGCCCTTGGTTGATCTATGGCTCTATACATACATTTTTCATTTTCAATCCAATATCTCTGAAGCCGTTTCTTTGCTGAAACATTGTAGATGCACAAAGTATTCTTTCATGCATCACTTTGTGGCTGATCTAAAAAGACTCCACTCTCCTACAAATTAAGGGTATTGTTACCTTGCGCTGTCCAATATGCACGTGTGAATCCTTCTCTTGTAATGCCATGTATATGGTGGTAACTTCAATTTTAACTCTCAAGTAGTGTCAGTAGCACAACAGGTCTCACACTCACCTTTTTGATGCAGAAGGCTGTAGGTTCTATTCTCATACCAGAATTTTATATGGCTGACACTGCAGTGAGGTGTAAGAGGACTGCAACACTCCTGAATTTATTGTCCTTCAGATGAAACATTAAAATGAGGCCTCATCTGTGTAAGTTAGTGTGAACACAGGTGAATAGATCCCAAGGCACCTATTAAAAAGAGTCAGAGAAGATCCCTTTTGCCCTGGCCAACTATCTGTTACTAGCATAAATACCACCTCAGGTCTCCCCTGAAAAGAAGCTACTAACCTAGTGGGATTACCCATCAACAAAGAGTGATGAATTCCATTTACAGATGTGTTGTGTTTTTAACCAAAGTTTTATGGTTATTTGCCACTTAAGACAGCCTGAGTGTAATACAGAGCACGTCAATGTTGTACAAACTAGAATACACAGAATGATGCAGTATCTCACATCTTAGCCAGGCACAAATATCTGCTTTGCCCATTCTTTATGTTACTAAGCCAGTTATTATTCTATAATCGACAGTCCTTTTTAAGATTTGCTCATGAAGAACACATTAGTCTTTAAAATGACTGCAAACACAGAGCTTGCTATATCTGATTCCAGTGTAATTAATTTACCTAACTATAGCTGTAGTAAATTTTCAGAGCTTCATACTTTCAGTAATGGTTGACTTGCATTGATACTTCTATACTGTTTACCAATATATCTTGTTCTTATGACCTTTGGTTCTATGTTCTTACTCTTGTGTGCTAATATTAAATACTGCCCCTCCCCTTACCTCTAATCCAGTCCTGCACCTTACCTTATAAAATCCATTTTACTAATAGTAATGCTGACTGAGATGTCAGGGTTGGCATAATGGTTAAGGTTTTAACTTCACAGATAAAAGTTACAGGGTTTGATTCTAGCCTGTGGTTATTGACTAGGCATGTAATAGCTTGCAGACTGATAGCATAGTTGTTGTGTCTTTCAACTTTTCCCGGTTAGGGGTCACCACAGTGGAATTCCGGTCCGCTAATGATTGGCAGTAGATTTTTACGTGCTGAGTTGCCAGCCCTGAAGCACAACCTTCAATGAAGGTACGCCCATTCACGCATGTCTCCACACAGAAGACACTTTAGCTGAGAATCGAACAGGACAACGTCTTACTGTGAGGCAACAACGCTACCGCAGCACCACCACCGTAACTGCAGACTGACAGCATAGTATTTACCTATAAACATTCCTGCGCACACATAAATACAGAGGCACTATACAATGCCTATCATTTTCCTTAGCTGTACTCCACCACACATACATTTTATCGCTAAAAGCAATATTTGATATTGCTCCTTTTGTTCGGTTCTGCATATGACTACACTTGCATTGGACCAGCCCAACAGTAGAAATATCTGTCGACAACCTATGCATTTGATAGAGTATGCTGAAACCATACATGGAGTATGTATTCATGTGTACCCACTATAAGAATGAATGACATAAAATTGAACCAAAAATCTAAAATATTGACTTCTCAAAATGCTAATATTTTAAATAATAGACACACTATAAAGTTTAAATATTGTAAAAATAGAATTGATGAACTATAAAATGCAGTAAAGTCAAACACAATAAAGCCAAACACTTTACCAAATAAAATGCATAACATTTTGCTTCACCCTCCTGCTTTTCTTATTGTGGACTTCATCCCCAATGTCACCTACTCAAAATACACTGATTGCACTGTCACATTATATTTTGCAGTATAAGATAGCTTTTATCAGTAATGCAGTGACTGTGGAATTTGCATAGTTAAGATTTTGGAAGCTGTCAAGTGACAAGCCTGCTACAATGGGTGGTGATGGAGCCATACCCCGCATTACACATTTTGTTTGTAATGTTTGTATTTTACAATAACTCAGCTTTATCATACAGTAAATTATTTTGTATCTCTATGTTTTGAGAGTCCATCATTTTGAGTTTATCTTTATGAAATTCTTTGATCTCTGGCTCCTAATAAACATACCATAATACAGCATCTATATGAAAAATACAGAAAATGTGAAAAAGAAAACAAGCTGAGAGAGTCTATATCTGTGAGAACAACAAAACAAGTGAGATAAACAGGAGGAAAGGAAGTATTTAGGATCACAATGGAATCTTGAAAAAAGCAGTACATTTTTCAGGAGCTCTACACAAACTATTAAAACAGAAAAACAGAAAGTATATGACAATAGCATGAAAAATCTTTGTATGGTAGAGAAACAGAAAGTGTTATTAATGTGAGGCTTAGTATTCTACTTGAGATTAAGAACACCTGACTGCAACTTCGAGTATCATAAAAATTATTGATTTTCTGAAGGAGGCAGGCTTAAAACAGCACACAGTAGCGCCTACATGAGAAAGAACAGTTTTGCACTTACTATTTTCCCACCTTTCCTGTAACTAGTCTAGATCGGATTGCTGTATCCAGGACTGTTTGAAAGCTTCTGAGTGGTGCCAGAGTCTGCTCTTCAATTTTTCCCTTAGATCTAGTAGTTCTCTCCTCTCCTGCACTTAAACTAGCATATTAGCCTAGCAGTTTACCAGACTTCTTGTAGCAATTATTGTAGCACACAAGTGCTACCAGCACTAAACGTTCTACAAGGAAACATATCTAGTACTTATTATCAATGTCCACCCCTCCAGGCATCTCTAAAGGTCAGTTTAATGTGCTTTCTCCTATTAACCTGGTGAACTTGGGCATCCTGAGGCAATGTAGCAACTGCCTCATTACACCAACAACCCTCTCATCTTACCTTCCAACACTCAGACTTGCGAGAGATGCACTTATATATCCAAATTGGAAGCCACACACTCTCCAGCCAAGACCGGAATAGCTGGTCAAGAGGAGAAGGTCAACACTTGCACCACACTACGTGGAACACATAGCCCACCAGAACACACACCAGCACTGCCTTCACATAAAAACACAAACCACACACCCACCTTCGCGGAGGCTCTCAATAAAAATCTACTCAAGCAGCAGAGACCTCCAAGGCAGAAACACACTCAACCACCACAACACAACACTAATCATGTGGTACATAACTCTCTTAAATAGTGTGCCACTCAACCAGAGCTCCTAAGGCAAAACAGCATGCCCAACACACTAGTCACAGGTGACTAGATAGTGTAGCACACTGATGTCCCACTCACTAGGTTGAATAAGGAGAAAGTAACAGTCAGCTGCCTATCAGGTGCCAGGATCCGACACATAATACATGCACTCAGGTCGCTCAACAACAGGTACAAATATGACACTGTCATTGCACATGTGGGTGTGAATGACCTGAGATGTACCTCCCTGGACTACATGAAAAGTGACATGGAGGAGCTCACAGATTATGTAGCCCAGGCGGGTATGACCCTAGCCCTGAGCAACATCCTACCAACACCAAGAATGATACCACAGTACAAGCAGAAAATGATTGATTTCAACAATTGTCTAAGTTTCTGGTGCCACTCTAAGGGGATCCAGTATCTATTTGCCAGGGATGACATGACTGACATACCTCGATACTTTGCCAGAGATGGCCTGCATCTGTCACCCCTGGGCTTCTGGATACTGGCCAAGGCTCTTGCCACCCCTATAGTGCCTTTTTTAGGCGGTGTTCCAAAGACCAAATTACCACCGTAACAGCAACAAACAAATGCAGTCTGAGGGTCATGTTTCTCAATGCTAGAAGTCTAAATCTTAAAATGCACTTGCTCGAGGCACTCCTTAAAATGGAGAATATCGACATTTGTACTGTAACAGAGACCTGGTTCCAGAAAGCAGAAAGCACTCCTGCACTACAAGGCTATAACTCATTCCACACCATTCGGCCCCAGAACTTCGACCGAAGCTCCAAAGGAGGTGATGCTTACATACTCATAAAGGATGCGCACACCTCCAGACTGGTAGCCCAACATAATGCATCAGAGATACTTCAGGTGCAGCTAACATCTGGTAAGACAGCAATTCAGGTCGTAGCCTGCTATAGGTCCCTAAGCATGTCCCAAGATTCACACTTCACATTCCTAAGCACCCTGAAGAATATTAGGGTCCAACTTAATACTCTCTTACTAGGGGACTTCAACTATCCCTTCATTAACTGGGTAAACTACTCATGTGCCAAAGCACTTGCCCAACATTTCCTGGAGTTCATTAATTCCAATGCCCTGGACCAGCTCATTCTTACCCCCACTAGAGGTAGCAACATCCTTGACCTGATCATTACTAACATGGGTGACCGTTGCTCTACACCAATAGTCACCTCCTCCCTGGGTAGATCCAACCATAAACTAATCACCATAAAAATCCACATCCCTTCCACTCCCCCTCCCCCAGCAAAGGTAACCACCATGAAAAACTTCTCCAAAGCTAACTTTAGGATCCTAAAAACAGAGGTGGCTAACTTCACGGCACCAATGCAAATGGAAAATAGTTGCGTGACTGCAGAATCATACAGCAATGCACTGTACAAACATGTACACAAATGCATGGATCTCGCCATACCCAATAGAACCAAGACACTCTCCTCCAAAAAAAGGAAGCCAATATGTCTCCTGCCATAAAAAAACTCTACAACAGAAGGAGGAAACTGATGTGGAATAAGGTGAAGTCCCAAGACTGGAAAAACTCCCTTATCTGCCTCAACAAAATCTATGGAATACACCATCATGGACCTAATAAACAAGGATAGAGGAATCTCCACACTCTGGATCCCACACAGTTTGGTTTTATGAAGGTTAGATCATGCCTACTCAACTTGGTCGACTTCTTTGAGATAGTCACCAGAGCTGTGAATGAAGGCAGGGTGGTTCATACAGCCTACCTTGATCTGCTCAAGGCTTTTGATACCATTCCCTACTCAGTAATCATAGAAAAACTCACTAAGCTTGGCATCAACCCCTACATCACTAAATGGGTTGCAAACTGGTTCACAGATAGAACCCACAGTGTGAAAGTAGATGACTCCAAGTCAGACTGCTGATTAGTCATGAGTGGAGTCCCACAGGGTTTGGTCCTGGGTCCTCTCCTGTTTGGTATCTACTTCTCTGAAGTCCAGGCCAACACAAAGGGACTCTGGCTGACAAAGTTCACAGATGATTGCAAGTTTGGAGCTATTATTAATTCCCCAAATGATGTTGACATCCTTCAGAATGGCCTCATTGTGACCAATGACTGGTGTCAGAACCATGGCGTTAAGCTCAATGCCAAAAAATGTGTCATCATCCCCTTTGGGAAAAACCCAGTTCCCTTGAATTACCACTTTGATGGTAGTCCACTGAACACAGAAGATGTTATAAGAGATCTTGGAACACAGGTTGACAGCAACCTCTCTTTTGATCACCACATTGCCACTGTGGTCAGAAAGTCCTTCTATTTGGCACATTTCATTACTAAGGGATTTACATCCAGGAAGAAAGAGGTCATTGTCTCCCTCTACTCTTCCTTCATTAGGCCAATCATTGAGTGCAATGCCCCATTTGGCAAGTACCTCACTAGACACCTGCAACAACTGGAGAGGCCACAAAAGTACCTCATAAAGGGGATCCCAGGCCGTAAACATTTGTCCTATATGGACAGACTCAAAAAATTCCAACTATTCTCTGTCTCATATCACATACATAGGAGATCTCTGCTTGACTTACAAAGCCATGTCTGACCCAGATCTGTTAGAAATGCTACATCTAAAGACATCCCAATCCCTCCACACCACACGCTCCAGAGACTTCAACCTCATTACCACAATTAACAGAACATGCTGGAGTGACTGGTTCTTCAACCAGAGACTGCCCATGCTCTGGAACAGACTTTCCATACATGTCAAGCAGAGCAGCTCGCTGACCCTCTTCAAGAGAAATCTTGATGAGTGGATGGGAAACAAAAAATTTACCCCGGGGATAACTCCAGTGGCTCTACTCAACAAAGGCACTGGGAACTAAGGTTGTGTGGCACTCTGCCAGGGTAATCCTATGGCTAAGCTTGTAAAGGCCCCAAGGCCATTAGCCTAGTACGCAACTATGAACCTATGAAATAAAGACAGATAGGGGATCTCCAGTCTTGAAGCAGGCAGCTATTTAACAAAAAGTGAATATTAAATAGAAAGGTTCACTTATCACCAGCTCAATCATGCCAAAAAGTATGGAGAGATCTAGATATCAGGAGAGCAGTTTTTCACAAAATGTCTCAGGACATTAGATAAGCTATTACAACACAAATGAATGTTATGTAAATTGAAAACAAACAAAAAACAGATATCTCTAAATAGATGATAAGCTTATGTAAGATCAAGCATAAAGGGAAATGAAAAAAAAGAAAATAAAGAAAGAAAAGCACCACTATAGTCTTCACAGGACATTACATCAAAGATGAATGGAAATGACTATATCATAGGGAATAAGAAGAAATACAGATGAAGGAAACAAACCATAATATGAGTTAAGGTAAAAAGAAGCAGGAAAACAGTCAGATATGCAAATGGATAAATAAGCAAAACAATCAAATCATTCACAAAAGGTTATTAATAACTACACTTATATTAGGTAGCAAATAAATATTAAATGAGTGAAAATAAATATTAACAAGGAGAGATTATGATGCCTAGAAAAAGAGATAGGAAACTGAAATATAAGGATGTTGAAACAGCAGTACTAAAAATTTTTAATAATTTATTTTATTCCATTTGTTGACCAGGAATAATCAGACTGAACTAAAAGTACATTTTCAGCAGAGACTAAGGGAGAAATACACTACCACTATATGACCAAGTTAACAAAAATCAGCTGCACACAGACATTTTTGAATGCATATACATCAATTAAGATACATGCGCACATAAATAGAACACATCAGTAATGAATGTTAAAAAAATAAATGGACAATGTATGCCAACAGCTGAATATGAGATTAAGAATGTTTAATATACTAGTTAAAGGAGGCGTAGGAAAAGAAACAGAGATATTAGGATGAAAAGAAGGAGGAGAGGATGGATGGAGAAGAAATTTGGGTACAATGATATGTCAGTCTAGACATTAGGTAGGTTTGTAGAGAAATGTATTAAGCCTGTTGTTATGTCTCATGACCAAGGAAATGTCATTCCACAGCTTGGCTAAATGAGCAGAATATAAAGAGAGACCCAGGTGTTTGTTTAATTTTACAGCAGCTAGAAAGTTTTTTTTTTGTGTGTGAGATCTTGATAGCTATATATTTTAGAAGTAAGTTATAAATGGGTAGATAAAGGTAGGCTAGTAATAAATATTATATGTTTTTTGACTGGTAAAATGTTAAAAGACATTTTAGCATTAGCCAATTAGTCTTATGAAGTGCTTCATAATAATAATACGCTTTGTTAGGGACATTAGCTATATATTTTACAATTTTAATACATGCATGTTCCAGCTTATATAGGTGAGTTTTTAGAATATTAGTAAGGACAGAGACGGTATAAACTAATGTATGTAGTAAGAGAGTTTAGGGTCTATTCAGTTGCACTGTTTCTTTTAGGTATGGTTGTTGATTGGTATTGCATTACTAACTCTGTGAATTTTTGAGGTTATATATCCATTATGTTTTGTGAAGTATAATTTATGATCAAAGAATATTTGTGAAAGTTTGGCATGGTGCACTTGTTCAATTGTATTATTTAGTGAAGTAAATGATATTTTACCAGAACCAGATATGAATAGCTTAGTTTTATTGGCATTTAATAAAATATTTTTAGTCTTTAAGCCAATGCTCTAGGCTTTAAAGGTTAAGCAGTGACTGAGAGAGTTAGCAGAATAGATAACAGTGGAATCATCAGCATACTGTACTAATAATACAGCATCAGGAATCTTGGTAGGCAAGTCATTTACTCAGATTTTTATCAGAACTGGTCCAAGTATTGACCCTTGTGGAACATTTATATCATGGTTAGAAAAGTAAAACCTGCTTGGGACGATTTTAGTGTTTGCTATAAGTTAGACAGATTACTTGTGAAGGATCTATATTAGCTTATCAAATGGACTAAATAGTGAAAGCTATTTAGTTCATCAGATACTGTCATAATGGCAAAAGAGCGAAGACACGGAACATCAATTTTTTTCCCAGGGAAAAAATTTGGTGGGCCATCTTCGGGACTTTGCCATTTCCTCAACTATGATGCGATCTCGGAGTTGGTATATTTAAGTAGGGGGGTGGGGGGCACAGCCCCCCCTCTTATCTTTGTTTTTTTTTCTTTTTCAGAGCAGTGAATTTTTTTCCCTGGGAAAAAAATTGCTGTTCCGTTTATTCGATATTTTGTGGTTTAGACATTATCGGTACAATGAAATAGCTTTCACTATTTTTATTGCACAATAAGGTAATATAGACGCCTCATCAACCATTCTAATATATCGTAGGCTAGATTCAAATTGGTCATCCTTTATAAAAGAGAGAGTGGGGCAGATTATTAATGGCCTTAGATGAGTCTTACAAAAATAGCAGCAGTTGAAGGACCCTTATTTTTCCAATGACTAATAGTATTTAAGAATTTCAGTGCTGAATCCAGATTGAAAAACCATGTTGTGAAGATGATAGCTTGCTGTTTATGAGGTGAAGATGCAGCTGATTTTCTTTACATTTCTCCAAGTGTTTTAGAGATGGAGGATAGTATGACAACGGGTCTACATTTACTAAGGGAATAATTTATTCCTGCAAATATCCCAGTAGCTTGAGCATTTTCTGGCTTGTTAAACTCTATTTCTGTATTAGTAGCTGTATTTAGAGCACAACCAAAAGCTGTTTGCTGAATTTCCTGTTTGCAATTAATTTTAAATCGTTTTTTTCTTAAAACTTGCATATTTTCTGTCCTTGACCTAGCACTCTTGTGTGGGGTCATTTACTGCACTGTTATAACTTGATATTACTTGTGAACCTCTGCTATCTCTGTAAAAAACAAAAAAAAATCTTGCTTTTTTTCCCACTTTTCTGAGAGTTAAAAAAGTTCAGTTATAGGCTTGCTGTTCCTGAACTGTTTGAAAGTTTCTGTGAGGCCATTTTTGCTTGGGCTGAAGGAGGGTCTCTCTGTTGATCAGTGGCAGTGAATAACATTGAGCAGCTTCCCTGTCCCCCGTAGAGGTGGTTACTGACTTGAAACTGTAGTTTTGTTGTCCGTTTTGGGTCTATTCCTGCTTCTTTCCAGCCCCTGCTATCAAGCACGCTTTAACATGCTTTAGCGCGATTTAGCGCGGAGTTGCCACTAGAGCAGCATCGGGCAGCGCCGGTTAAACAAGGTTAAACTCTTTCTGGCTCCAGAAAGTCTGTTCTTCAATTTTTCCCTTAGAACTGCTCTGTTAGGAACCTAAACAGTTTACACCTTCACTAAAAAGTGCAGCACTTGTTCCAAATAGCTTTTTCTTCTCAAAAAGCTCAGCACTTGTCTTATAAGCATATCCCTTGTCTTATAAGCATTCTCTTTGCAGGTCAAGCACTCCTATATTATACAAATCTCTCACTAGTAAAACCCCCCAGGAGTGCCCACTTCCCTGCTAAGCCCACTACTTTTCTGTCTCATACCAACTCATAATTCTTTCTAGCATGTCGAAGGGTCAGATGCTGGAGTCCTCTCCTGCCCAGTTGGTGAATCTGGGAATTCTGAGACAATGTTACAATTGCCTCATGTACACGGACAACCCTCTCCTCCTCCCACGTAACACTAACACTTGTGAGAGATGCAGCTATTTAGCCAGACTGGAGGCTGAGCTCTCTCAACTCAGGACTGGCAAGACCAGGCAGGAGGAGAAGGCAACTACACACACCACAAAACCAGTCTCACATAACTCAACCACACCACTGAATCAAACACATAAACACACTAAGACATACTCGGAGGCTCTGAGTAAAAATTTACCTAAACAGCAGAGGCCTTCAAAGCAGACACCCAAGCAACTGCAAACTCAATACACCACACAAACAACACATAAACAACAAAATCAGTGTTCAAAGCAGTCACTGCCCTTAAGGCCAAATACATCACCAAACATACTTGTCATAGGTGACTCCATAGTCAGACACACTGACGTCCTGCTCACCAGACTGAGTAAGGAGAAGGTCACAGTAAGCTGCCTGTCAGGCGCTAGAATCCGCCACATAATGCAAGCACTCAGGTCTCTCAACAGCAGGTACAAGTACGACTCAGTCATTGTCCACGCTGGTGTCAACGACCTGAGACGTACCTCCTTGGACTACATGAAAAGAGACATTGAGGAGCTCTCTGATTATGTAGCCCAGGCAGGTATGACCCTGACCTTGAGCAGTATCCTACCTTCACCTAGAATGATGCCACAATACAGTGATAAGATGATCAGCTTTAATAATTGGCTTAAATTCTGGTGTCATTCAAAGGGGATCCAATGTCTGTCTGCCTGGGATGACATGCTGGACAAGCCACGCTGCTTCGCAAGGGACGGCTTGCACATGTCGCCCCTAGGCTTCCGGATATTGGCAAAGGCTCTTGCCACCCCCATAGTGCCTTTTTTAGGCAAGGCTCAAATTCTAAACCTACCACCCTAGAACACAAAAAAGGAAAAAAACTAAGGGTAATGCTGCTCAATGCCAGAAGTCTCAATCTCAAGATGCATGCACTCGAGGCCCTTCTCAGTATGGAGAACATTGATGTCTGTGCTGTGACAGAAACCTGGTTCAAGGCTCCTGAGAGCACCCCAGCACTATCAGGTTTCACCTCATATCATGCGTTCCTGCCCCAAAATCCGGACAACACCAAGAAAGGAGGGGGGGGTGTCCATATTCATAAAGGACACCCACACCTCAAGGTTGGTGGCAACGCACGATGCATCGGAGACCATCCAGGTGCAATTAACCATAGGCAAGACTGCTCTGCAATTTGTAGCATGTTACAGGCCACCCTCTCAAACTCAGGAATCTCACATGGCCTTCCTGAAAACATTGGAGGGGATAAATGTATCTCCAAACACCATCATACTAGGTGATTTCAACTACCCTAATATAGACTGGGAACACTACTCAAGCCCAAACACTCTAGCCCAAAGGTTCCTGGAGTTCATAAACTCAAATGCCATGGAACAACTAGTCACCATCCCCACAAGAGGAGAAAACATACTTGATCTCATCATCACGAACATGGGATCACAATGTTCAATACCGGAAGTATACCCCTCACTGGTGAGATCAGATCATAAACTAATCTCGCTGGAGGTCCTCATCCCGCCCACCTGAAATAAAAAGACCACAGTGAAAAACTTCTCAAAAGCCGACTTCACACTTCTAAAAACTAGTGTGGTCTCCTTTAAGGCCCCTGAGCCAGTGGTAAACATTACTCAAACTGCTGAATCACTTACAAATGCCTTCTACCAGCACCTACAGGACTGCATGGATCAGGCAATCCCAAACAAAACTAAGACTCTTTGTACCAAAGGCAAGCGTCCAGTCTGGTGGACCCCAGCCATAAACAAGCTCTACAACAAAAGGAGGAAGCTACTACAAGATAGAGCAAAATCCTTGAAAGGTAAGACACCTTTGATCATTATAAGTAAAAAACTAAGAGCTCTCATAAAATCATCCAAGGCAAATTTTGAGAGAAAAATCACCAAGGGCTCAAACGACAATCATAAGGCCTTCTTTAGCTATGTTAGAAACCTAGGAGGAAACTCCCAGATATGCTCAGAATTAGTTCAAAATGATGTGAAGATTACTGAACCTACACACATTGCCAACATACTGGCTGACAGGTTCAGTGCAAACTCCCCCTCCCCTAAAAGGAGAGATATCTATACCAGAGGATTGTAGCCCCCCAAACATCTCCAACGCCCAGGTGAGAACTGCTCTCTCCAAGGCAAAAAACACAGCATCCATGGGACCGGATGGTGTCCCCGGCTGTGTGCTCCACGAACTCAATGAGGAATTAAACCCGCAGTTAGGACAGCTGTTAAATCTTAGCCTCACCTCAGGATACGTACCCAAGGAGTGGCACACGGCAACTGTGGTCCCACTTCACAAGGGCGGTGCCTCCACCGACCCTGGAAATTACCGTCCCATTAGCTTGACAAGCCTTATCTGCAAAGCCATGGAGAGGATCATAATGGAACTCATAAATAAAGACATAGGGAACTTGCAGACTTTGGATCCAACCCAGTTTGGCTTTGTCAAAGGCAGATCATGCCTTTTAAACTTGGTTGACTTTTTCGAGACAGTCACCAAGGCCATTGATGAGGGAAAGGCAGTCCATACAGCCTACCTCGACCTGGCAAAGGCCTTCGACACAATACCCCACTCAGGTATCATCGAAAAACTCATCAGCTTGAATGTAAACCCATACATCACAAGATGGGTTGCAAACTGGCTAAGTGACAGAACCCACAGGGTCAGAGTTGCTGGAGCCATGTCAGACTCAAAGCCTGTCACAAGTGGTGTCCCACAGGGCTCAGTCCAGGGTCCACTCTTGTTCGGCTTCTACTTTTCTGAAGTACAAGCAAACACAGGAGGGTTATGGCTGACAAAGTTTGCAGATGACTGAAAACTGGGCGCCATAGTCGAAAACACATCTGACACAGATATCCTTCAGAAGGGCCTCACAGAAACGGATAACTGGTGCCAGAGCCATGGCCTAAAGTTAAACACCAAGAAATGCATAGTCATACCCTTCGGGAAAAACAAGGTTACCCCTAGCTACCATATAGGTGGCAATCCACTGAGCACAGAAGAAGTCATCAGGGATCTGGGGACCCAGGTTGACAGTAGTCTTTCGTTTGACACTCATGTTGCTAAAGTAGTTAGGAAAACCTTCTACATTGCCCACCTGATCATGAAGGGATTCACATTTAGATCAAGGGAGGTCATCGTCCCCCTGTACTCATCACTCATTAGACCTATGATTGAGTACAATGCCCCATTCGGAATGTATCTGACCCGACACCTGCAGCAGCTGGAAAGGCCCCAAAAGTTCCTCACCAAAAGGATAAAGGGTCTCAAAAATATGTCTTATGCTGCCCGACTGAAAGAACTCCAGCTCTATTCAGTCTCATCCCGCTTGCTCAGAGGTGACCTGTGCCAGACATATAAGGCCATGTCAAACCCAGATTTGATGAATATGCTTCACCTCAAAAAATCTAGATCCCTCAGAACCACAAGGGCGGGAGACTTAAACCTTGACACGGTTATTAATAGAATGTGCCGGAGGGACAGATTCATCACCCAGAGACTCCCTATGCTGTGGAACAAAATCCCGGTACAAGTGAGGCAGAGCACCTCGATGGCCTTGTTCAAGAGGAATCTTGACCAATGGATGAGAGATCGCAGATATACCCCAGGGATTACTTCAGTGTCACTGCTTGACAGAGGCACAGCAAAATAATAGGCATAGTTTTATTCAAACTAAAGGGGTGGCGAAAGCCACATAACTATGGGCTAAGCTTATAAATGCCCTTGGGCAGATAGCCTAGTATGAACCTATGAACCTATGAACCTATGCTATAATATCAGCTGCAATTCGAAGATATTCGGGTGAAAGAAGGTTAGGAGCTAGTCAAGATACATTTTATTTTTTTTAGCTTTTTTGGGGGGAGTGACACTTGTTGAAGGATAACTGTACCAAACAAGTCACGTGAGTCAGTATTACTTGTTATAAAGTTACAGTTTTGCATAAAAGAGTTAACAATGCCTATGAAATTAGTACTGAAAGTGCGAGATGCAATGCTAATATTAGTTTCACTGGTGAAAGGACTGGATGCTTTTTTGTTTCTCTCTTGCTTAAGACATTTGTTAATGGTGATGCTGGAGTAGCTGCTGTTTAAAGAAATGTGCATGAATTTCTTAGTGCTGTACTTAACTTGTTCTAAGCAAGTTATAATTTTGTCTAGAGTGGGTTGTTTCAGAGCTTTTCCAGTGTTTCCATGCTCTGTCCCTGATTGGTATTAATTCTTTAACTTTTGTTGACATCTGTTGTATAAGAATAATAGAGTTGAGGATAGGTAGGAAGGGATGCTTCAAGTAGTTAACAGACTCATCTTGGGGGTGGTTATTTTAGAAGGTACCATTTGTAATGTTGCCCCCATTTATTTTCAATGCTTTATGGATGCTGTGGTAGCGCTCTTACATTGCTGGGTCTACAAGCTCTCCTTTCCACTTTTGGACATTCGCTGATTCAGTGTTGGGGCCAGCATGGATCTTAAGGGTGTCCTGTGGGGGACATGCTGACTGCTTCAGCTGAGTGGATTTTTTTTTTATTTAATGACCTATGGTCATTAGCCCCCCCCCCCCTGCAGTTGTTTATTCAGTCCAGAGGCTTTTCCCTGCTGTAGACCATGGTTCCCTTTAGGAATCACATAGATGACCCCCCCCCCCCCAGAATAAGCATGCCCTTTTCTTCCTGCCTGCACTTCTAGACATCCTGGCCACTACTTGAACTCAGGTCACTTGGTCCATAGTTAGGACCTTATTCCTCTATGCCATGGTGCCAGCTAACCATTTGCAATGTTTTAGTAACTCCTTGAAGTGTCCTTGCAGAAAGGCATCTTGGTCCCACCCATTTGCAAATTATGTTTTTGCTGATTTTCTTCTTTCCCCAGATAACAAAGGTTGGATGATAGTTACTTAGACAGTTTGACAAGGTGATCGAAGAGATATTATGACTAATTTTGAGTTGTTAATATCTAATTATTAAGGCTTGCCTTCACAATGATTTGTCTATTCTAGTAATGTTAGTTATTATTTGTGTGAAATTGAAGAGGTTAATGTTAAGAACAGAGTATGCATCACTGATATCAGTGGTCAAATCTATGAGTTTATCAACCAGTCCAAGGCTATGATGTTTAATGTTGGTAGGGATCCAAGATAAAATATTTTCAAGAGTAAGATAGTCTTATTTTGGAAAGCTGTGGAATAAAATTGTTAATTTGAACATAGTTGCATATAACTAATTATTGAATAAGATTTTGCATGAGTTAAATGGCGGTATAGTAAAGTAAGAGTTAAAATGTATGAGTTGATTTCAGCATAGCATGCATGTCCCTCCACCTGTTTTGGTAATTTTACTTACTGTGGTGATGTTATGTTTGGGGGAAGTATCTCTTTTTCTGATGCAGTGGGTTTTAATCTAATCACAGTGACAGAATATCAAGTTTATGGAAATGGATCCAGTTATGGAGCCTTGTGATTTATATGCTGATACTTCGAATATTCATATGAAATATTCACATCCAATGAGTGGGCTGAGAGGTATTGTAGACCTGTGAATTATAAGGGATAGGCCCAGTGTTAAGGTCATCATGTAGTAATAAATTTACTGATGGTACAGAACAACGGTACTTTTCTGTTAACAGGGCAGCAGTTATCGCCAGATGTAGATGTTGCCAGGAAATGTAGACAGGAAACTAACAAAAATGTTTTCCTGCTCAGTATAAAATGTGGCCAGCTTACTTTACCCAAAGAACTGCGCTAATATGTATTGACAATACTGGCTATACTAGGACGTAGTTCATGTTTGACTTACTTCCTCTCTTTGCAGTACAGTTCCCACCATGTTTTATTCACGAGGGGATTATTTGAAATGTCCTGCAACACCTCCTAAATGAGCTATTGAATGGGTGTGGAGCTTCAGCTAAATGTCGAAGATATACGAGCTGGGATTGCGAACATACACAGAATGGCCCCAGGCAGTGAAATTTTCCAGATACAGGCAATGGATGTGATCGGGGTCTGCTACTTAATACAGTAAACACAGTAACTGATAAATGTTTTTGAACAAGTAATTCATTAATGTCTTGGAAATGAAAGCAGAACGGCGGATTTTTGAATGCTGATATTCTAACTTTTACAACAGCGATTACCACAGACAAGGGTTCAAAGGGATGTCAAAACAAAACCTAATAGATTTGCTGACTAACTAACACATGGTGGCATCAACACAATTTACTTATTTCCATGAGGGGATGTGCACACACTTTAATTTTCAGTTTGTTCGAGTGTCTGACGATGTTCTGGCCCACCTCTAAACAAATAAAAACTTAAACTTACTGGCTAACAGTTATTTATCTCCCATCCCTTCTCCCCTGAGATTAAGTCTGCAATTTGAAAATCTAACCCTATTTGCAATTCTGGTCTGCCCTTATACTGTGCAAAAAAGCTTAATTGTTTAACCAGTCAATTGTTTGGTTGGAGGAGGGACGATAAAGGAACATTATATAGCCAGGCAGGACAGCTAAAGTAAAGGAAGGACTGAAAACAGGAAAAATACTGATGTTATGGTACTACTACATTTGCCACATGAGAAAATCAATAACATTGTGTGGAGGAAGACAAAGTTACAAGCAGACATAAGCAGCACTGACTTGACATCAACTGCACATTTCGCCTGCTAACCCGTTAAAGGAAAAGCACCGATCTTGTTTTTTACTGAAGATTTACGAGTGTAGAGGTAGGGTGAGGTGCATTAGTCAGATTAGTTATTTTGTCTTGGCCTACTGAACATTAAGTAATTGTCTGAGAAATGTTGAGTAGTTTTATTGGTGGTGTTGAAGTAAGGATGTTATATAAGGCAATGATGTTGTGTAACCCAAGCTAACAGTAAGAGTGGTAAGAGTAAGATGGTGTGAGTAGTAAGAGTAACTTTAGATACTCTAAGCAATGGGCAGTATTCCTAGTCTTGCCCTTCGCTGGTGCAGAGTGATATTCCACTAATAGCAGTGCTACCCAGATATGTAAATGCTGTCAACAGAAGTGATTCATACTGACTATGGAAACGCAGAGGCATTTTGGTGAACACACCTCCATATGGCAAAGCCAAAAGTAAATAGGGCATAAGCATTAGAAGAGAGTTACTACGAGGCTAAGGCACATTGGACATTGGCATATTATACTGATTCACAAAGATAAATAAAAAGGGCGTCACTGGCATGCAAAACATGTAAAGGACCCTGAACTTAAATGAGTAATATATAATAACACCATTGATAAATGGATTTATGTGCCTCCTGATGTATTAGAAATTAAGAAACAGCTCAAAATGTGACAAAAATAATTTAATTTAGTGTCATTCAGTGCTTATGCATATGTGAACAAACTATTGAGGAGGTCATTGGGGGAAATGTCTTACTTGGTGTCATTAAGTGTTTATGTATACCTGGTTAATCTACCGAACAGGTCAATGGGAAGATGATGTCATTTACTGCTTGTGCATACATGGCTAACTTATGCATACACGATTAAACTACTGAAGGAATCAATGGGGAAATTATGTCATTTAAGGTCTTATACATACATGGTTAAACTACTGAAAGGATTGCTTAGGGCAAGTCTGTGTATTGCAAAGTAGATATCAGAGGTACAGCAATGCTTTTAACAATTGACATGCTTATTGTGCATGTATTGGACTTTGAATCGCAAGAACACTTCATTAGCATACACTACTTTACACAATGTTTCATTACATTGCATTGTACTTACTGTGCTTACACTAAATCATAGGCATTGTGTATTACCATAAATGGACTGTATGAATCATGTCTAGCTAAGGTCACTAGCAAACATTGTGGAAACCCTTTCCGCATCTGTGTAATGACTATGAATACCACCCGTTGTTTTTGCACTGGTGTAAAGCACAGGAAAATAAATCTCTGGCAGCTTATTTTCTGAATGGTGGTACATTTAGTCAGATAGAGTTGTTGGGGAAATAATGGGGTAAAGGCACTCCTACAAATGTATTTCTGCTGTGATCTGTATCCTCTGCTGTATTGCTAGATTTATTCCTGCGTCTATTTTTGTTGGAAATAGAGTGCAGACTTAAATGTGTAATACTGTCATATGAGGAGGAACTACTGTGTCCTGTCAAGGTAGGCATACTAGGATGAAGCAGGTAACGACTGTGTAGGTAGTGGAACCACTGCCTATGTGCATGTGCTCCAAAATGCAGCTTCGCCACTGCATAGAAAAAATACAAAAATCCAGTGTGGCTAAAGAAAGTGAAAAATCTGCATACATTAAGTTACCATGGCTTTAAAGATGAGATGGCTCTTTGAATACATTTGGTAGGTTGTCTAGTGTTACACCACAAAATGAAGAGGGGTTATGCAATAGCCATTAGGCACAGTTTATAAAAGTGTTAGTATTATGCATAGCCACTATCACCTTATGGCAGCCAGCAAATTGTGAAATGGTTATAATAAGTTCATTAATAAGCAGCCAGTGGTTGGTTAAGAGTAAAAGTTAAAAAAGGCACAGAGCAGTAGCCTGCCCATAACAAAATTCAAAAGTGAAGTGTAGGCTTAAAACAATCTTTAGATGAATTTGGTTGGTGCATCTGTAAAGTTTTAGTGTTGTTGAATTTGTGAGTAATTATTCTGAATTTAAAATTGATGCTAAAGTTTTTGTATGGAGGGCCTAAATAAGGGAGGCTGACTGGGGAGTGCAGCTCTATGAATTGTTTTCTAAACTGGTTTATAATGCAGAGCCAGTGAGCTGAACTTTCATTAAGGATGGTGCAGGTATGAGTTTTGAGTAAGTTCATAAAATGGAGCTACCAAGCAAATGTGCAATTATGGAAGTGGGAATGTGAAACGGGAAGCGAGTTTATAGGATTGGTGAACTTTAGAAGTGCATGTACCTTTAATGGGAAGAGTTTGAAGGGTGGAGAGTAGGAGGGGATATGAAAATATAAATGAAATGATTAGGAGATAGATGATGAATTGGTGGTGAGAAGGGAGAGTAGCAGGCTGAGACTCACGTGTTAGTATGATACAATCAGTTTACACGTGCACAGTCTGATGCACATGGCTTGATTAAACTAGATACTACAAAGAAAGTGGGAAAAATTTAAATAACATATACGTATGGTCACTTAAAATAAAAAGATGCAACACTAAATAGTGCAGGAGGAGAAAGATTACACAGCTCTAATGTAAAGCAAGTATTATAATCTCAAGGAAGCAAAGTGGAGGAGGGGATCTTACTACATCTGGAAGCTGTTAGAATATCTCTGTTAGCAGTCAGGTAACTTCAACAGCCAAAACACTAAACTATTACTGTGGCCTTTCTGAGTAGTCATGTTTATTAAAATATAAAGTGAGGGCAGAAAATACAATGGTAATTTTCCATACTACATGCCTTATTTCAGAAGATAATAGTTGTGTAAGGCTCTTTTGCCTCACGTGGCTGAGTGCAGTTGTGGATATTGAAAGATGTCTAAGTACATCATATTTGTGGTTATCTAAAAGAAATAGCGAATCATCACTCATTCTTTGCAGAAGATTCCATAGGAATGAGAAGTGTACTAATTGGTTCTCTGAGAGAGTGGTTGATGCATGGAATTGACTCCAAATTACATTAATACAAACATTAGTTTAGATATTTTTAACAACTGCCTGGACACATTATGGGAACAACTGTTATGGTAAATTGGCAGGCTAGAAGGGCATTAATGCCCATGGTTGAGATATTTGTATGTATGTATGTAATACGTATGTTTGGCACTGTCTTACAGATCTTCACTGAAGAAAAAGTGTGCGGTTACAGAAAGAAGAGAAATTAACATTTCTCCTCAGGATTCAGAAGAGAAAATGAAGGAGACTTATATGCAGGTACTAAAAAATCAGAAAAAAAAGAGGCATGTCCTGCTGTTTCACAAGGAAATACCAAGCAAATACCCATGAAAGCATTTCAGAAGCTAAGGGCAGACAAGCCTTTGGAGTCTGATAGAATTTACTTCAATATTCTCAAAATATTGTTGTAAAAAGTTTACAGCAACTGTAATCTTTTCAAAAAAAATCATTAGAGGAGGGTAAAGTACCTTCAGAATGGAAGAAATGGGTGTTTCACTTCTAGAGAGTATAATCAGGACAAATGCTGAAAATCAAGTCCTTCTTACGTCAGTATCATTTTTAGCTGAGATCTTTGCTGAAGTAGAAAGTTTGAGACACTAGTCCAGAGGTTTTATGGCTTGATATTAAGAAGATTGTTAGATAAATCAAATGCATATCTATGATTGTATAATCCACATACTGAAGAAAATAATGACAGATGTGAGCAGTTTAAATGTCTTTAAGGAATCTGACACAGTACCACAGAAAAAGTAAATAAACATGTTGGACAGAATAGAGTCTTATGTTGTAGTACTTTGCATCTATGCGATTATTTATTTATTGTTTGCTAGATAAGAAAGCCTCAAAAGATAAAACAAACTCCACGGTTACAATCATACGAATATGCATCCAGCAAGTGTGGCATGTTCAAGACAGGCTGTCATGACCTATTCAATTTCCACAGTATTGATAAAACATTAACAAGACAAATCAGAGTAAATAAAGAGAGTTGCCACAGGGGAAGCTAATGAAACTACACTTGGTCACAGTCTGTGAAAGGGAAATTATGATATATTTAGAGGAAAGTATGCATTTTTGTAGGCAGCAATAGAAGGCACAAAACAATGTTGATAGTAATGTGGCGAAAGGACAGAAAAGTTTAAGGCAATGATTAGTGAAAATGTCTAAAATTATATATTATAATCAGTGCCAAAGAATACATCTGAAAAGAGTAATCTCTGAAAGAATTGCTCAGATAAGGGATAAGCAGTAGTTACACCAGAAGTAAGAAGTGATCTCAAGTTATCAGATGATATAATGGTATGCCTTCAGTGAGACAGTATGGAAAAGGGAAAGCACAGTAACTGTGCAAACAGGAAGTGGCATTTTTTTCTGCAGATCAAGATGTGATTATCCATTGATATGGATGCTGCATAGGGTCCCATCCAGAATATTATTTGCAATACTGCAGAACTAATTTTTGCCATGGTTAAACTGGATTGGTACTGAGTAGACAATAAAGTACTGCATGTTCTTCAGCTGACACTTCTACAATAAAGACTGCACACACTTACTATGTATAATCTTAAAGAGAAGCAATATGAAATAACGTTTCAAGTGCCTCTGAAAGTCCAAGTATGCACCTTATTTAAAAAAAAAAGACAAGCATGTAATCAAAAGAGCATTAGTCTCATAATGTAACATGGAGATTTGAAAAAGTATATTATTTATTGATGTATTTATTTATCTATCTGGAAATGTCTTAGAGGTAATTAAAATAGCCTTTGTGAAGTATTGGTAACATCAAAAGACATCTGGTATTCAAGACTAGATAATAAACATATAAGGCAATTATTATTTGAATGGAAAAAGAAGACTGTGTTATTCTGAATGTCAGAAATTCAAATTCTACTTGAACTAAAAATTGTCTGAAGTTGAATTCAAATTCTTCATTCATACTGAATCAATCTGCCATGCCCTCACTTATTCAATAAAGTTAATGTATAATTAATATAAACAGCAGAGAGGTCTCTGTGCTATGAAGAACAGTTAATTTGCCTCCTTCAATGACCCGTTCTCAATACCAGTTGAAAAAAATATGTAGTACATATACCCTGAGATTTAAAAAAATAAAAAAACTATTTGTGTTAAGGGCTGTTATTTAAAGGCCCTGTTGCCAAAATGCAATATTTTGTGATTCAGAGATTCATTAGCTACAATGAGGAAAGACCTCATTATTAGTTAATTTGTATGTCCCTGAATCTCTGCTAATTAATGAGTGCAGATCAACACTTTCTCTGCTAGTTAACATTGAGGCTGAACACATCATGTTAACACAGCTACCCTCCCATTCGATGTCTCCAACATACAACATGCACAATCAAACACACACAGAAACACACCACACACCCCATGTTTCCTGTTTCCTCTCCTCATAAATGTGCGTTATTAATGTCAGACAAAGTTTCACACATCATATTCTTCAGTAAATCCATGGTAGTGAAAAATCTGCTAGACTAGTGATTTTTTTATGTTTGTAGGAGGCATAAAAATATCTTCCTAATTTTGCTGCGTCATTAATGTTAGTTCTGTTTTGCTGTCTTTTGCTGTAAAGTTGAGAGGTATGCCTACTGTTCCCTGTCCTCCCCCTCATATATCACAAACTGTTGGTGACATCGAACGATGCCTAAAATCCCCAATATTTGTTTTAAAAACATGCTGTTATACCTTCTACATTATTGCACTGGATTAATACTAAGGTTTACTATGGCAAGGGTGCAGAGTTTACACCCCCCATCACTATTTTTTTTAAACTATTGTTTTTCTTTTCATTCTATCCCTATTGTCTAGAGGTGTTACAGAAGACTAATGTTCTTGGTGGGGTGGTACAGGGTTAGCATCCCATTTAGTGACTGTAAGGCATGCTTATTATAATAGTATCTCTGGCATCTAGTGGTTTCATGCAAAAGTGTTTTTTTTATTTAATTATGTGCATCTAAGTTATGCTACATAGAGTGTCCTCAGTGTTTAGTGTTCCTCCTGACTCATGTCTGAAGAGTTATCACTGATGTTTAGTATCCCCCAACCAATGTGGACAGCATTATCCCTGGTGTCTATGTTCCCATGACAGATGCAGTTGGAATTTTCCCATGTATTTTGCACCCTCACATACACACACACACACACACACACACACACACACACACACACACACACACACAAAATCCTATTTCCCACTTGATTAAACTCACTGACACACTAATTTGTTCACCCATACGGACACACTCACAACTAGCTAACTTAGTTCACACTAAATACCTTATTGAGTCTCCCAAGAAAAAGCACACACACATGCATGTACGCACACATGCAGTACCATACATACTCTCACAGATGCACCCCAACACTACTTGAATGCTAAATTTCCCAGCACATGCCTCTACTGCAATGGATGAACTAGGCCATGGTCAATACTGTGAGTGGCCATGAATGGTCATGCTAATTTACACAGCCAAGCAATTCTCTGAATTAGTTGGCTGAATAAATGCCTTACTAAAGGCAGTTAACGGAGGGAGAGCACATGGCTAATTAACATATTTCATTAACATCTAGCATGACTGTTGAGATAGCCTGCCATGGTATGGCATGTCTTCATGCAAAATACCATGTAAGGCTGTCTCTGAATGCAGAAAATTTACTGCAAGGTTTATGATATCTGAATTAGGCCTATAGTATACACTTCAAAATAAAAAAAAACTAGTTTATTGGCAAAGAAAGATGCTAACTTATCCAAATGTAAGGAAGTGACTAGATAAGATGGGCCAATTAGGCCCCTGATTGTGATGAAAATATATTCCTGTTTCTATCGTTCATGGGTATATACGAAGCTAGTGAATCCCAGGGCTTTTATAAGCCTAGCCATGTAATCCAACCCAATTGTGTCCCTGTGTATCATGGGAATTTATTAGGAGGGGTATGTTAGTTATAATATTTCTAGACTTTATGTTAGGGAGTATGTTAGTTTGGGCATTATTGTCTGCCTCTTTCCATCACAAAAATGGGGTTCAACCCAGGATGAATTTTTGACTTCTCATCCATTGGTTAAGGTTACACTTAAATAAGGTTAGGGGTGGATTCTGATTCACATGGATGAGAAGTCTGTTCCAGGGCATGGGAATTCTGTGAGACACATATCTGTCTCAGTAACATGTCTTATTTATGTCACAAGAAAATTTTTAATGTTTGGATCTAGCAGTTCTGATGCTGTTTATTTTGTGGTTGTGCAAAAGATCAATCAGAGTTGGATCTGAGGATGCCTTATATGCTAGACACAGCTCGGCTCTCAGTAAATGGTAGAAGTATAGAGATATGGCTTAAGGTGATCTGTATAGAACAATGTGCTTATACCTTAGATTCTTCTGGTAAGGAACCATTGTGGGTGTTCCAGCTGTTGCATATATCTGATTTGGCATATGTCAAATGGGGCATTACACTCAATGATTGGTCTTATAAGGAGCAAATAAAGTGGCACCTTTACTTCTTTGGACATTGATGCCATGCCCTTACTTATAAGTTGAGTGACAGAGAATGATTTTCTTACTAACTTTGACACAGTTTGTTCAAAGGTCTGATTACTGTCTACATGTGTTCCCAGATCCCTGAATGTCAGTTTTCCCAAAAGGTAATATAATGCATTTCTTAGCATTGAGTTTTAATCTGTGACTTTGAGAGAAATCTGTCTGCGTTAGACATTCTTGGAAGCCATATGTGTCATGGGAGGAATTATGACAGCTCCCAATTTGCAATAATTTACATACTTGGCCATCCAAAGGTCCTTAACATTAGTCTTTACCTCCGAAATGTAGATGCCAAATAACTCTCCCAGGATGGAGCCCTGAGATATCCCACTGGTGACTGATCTCTTAGTGGAGGTGGTATCACCAATCCTGACTTCCTGGGTTCTGTCTGTGAGCCAGCTGGCAACCCATTGAGTTATGCAGGCGGTAACCATTTCTTCTTGATTGTTTAAAAGTTCTCTCTCTTTTTTTTTTTAAGAAAAGTGTAAAACTATTCCTGAATAATGAATGTGCAATAAGGTTATGCTGGCAGTTTCTTTGCTTGCAGTGCATGCTTGTGATGTGGCTCATAGGATATAGTCTTTTCTCTGAAATATGACATAGATGCATATATTAATGTCATACAGTTCTTAATTTTAATTTCACCTTTTTTAAATCATGGCATTTTTTTAATTAAATAGTCTTTTTTTTAGATCAAGTGATATAAGATGATAAAACCTGAGGAGTGTTGTGTCAGTGTAACATACATTTATGATAGTAATAATTAATCAGATTACATGCAAAACTTTTTGTTTATTTGACAGTAGGAATGTGACCTACATAACAGTGCAAGATGTATTAAGTTTATGGAAGTCTTTGGGCATTAATCTGCATACAGTGTGCAATATATGCACAACTTCTATAGCAAGAGTGATGCATGTTAAGTTTATTAGCATGATACTAAAGCTGTACCTGAACATGAACAGGGAAAAACACTGCCAATCTGAATTTGCTGTCCAAAGGAACAGAAGTTATACAGATCTAGATGTTGTTTCAAATTGCAATCTGGGTAAATATGTTTCCCTTGAAATTTGGCATTCACTTTTCAAAAGGACAATGGACAGAATACTTGGTCATTTTTATGTTCAAAACACTAAGCCAGACTTAACTATATTATAAAGTATTGCATTTCTTGCTAGTCTATTTGGGAAACTACTGTTGTTAACTTGCTATCAGAATGTAAAAGCTAGGGTAGGCATCCAAAATATGTAGCAATAGTTAGTACACACCATAACAGAACAACAGTTAGTATACAGCATAACAAAACAACTAGAACCACTTTTTCTCATTGCTTGTATATATAAATGTGCTAAATGTATTCATTTGTTTGTAGGAAACCTATATGTTGCACACATATCCCGAGATTCATGAACCTTGCGCCAGGCGCACGCATAAAGTAGGCGTTACAACGCCAAATATGGCCGCCGAACGATTCATGTACGATCCAATCCCACGTGCACTACCGGCGTGCGCCAGATCTGCGCAGCCCCGGCGTAGGTATGCTAAGCATCCCATGTGCGGTGTTGCACCATGCAAATGAAGGCATATAGCGATTCACGAAGTGGCGCAGGCGTAGCATAAGCCCACGGCAATGTAAACCAAAAAAAAACGGTTTACATTTTCCCAAACATAACATAGGAGTAACGGAAGAGTGTCAGACCCAGGTATCACACTGGTACCATATGCCAATGGCGAAATACACAGACAATGTCAAAAGAAAACATGCACAACATGTAAATAACAACTTAAATGGCATGTTCACAGCAACTCACATCAGAACCCTAGGACATGTTTGCGGAAGGTGCAATACAATGAAATAATATAACAATGTTATAAAACAGCAGCGTAATACACAGCAGGTTCACAGCATAATACACCATGGTATGCATGGAATGCCACAACCACGGTGCAAGGTTTGCCAAGGACTCGCGGCAGTGTTCGGCGTGGTAACTATGAATTAGTAGTCAATGCCATGCAAATGAGGCAGATAATACTGAATCGCAAATCCCCCGCCGGCATAAGGCTGTACCAAATGGCGCAGCGGTTATACACCGAGGAGTGGCTCAGAGGGAATATGTGTCATCTGCAGAGGGGTGTGCCACCGTAGCAGGAAGTACATTGGAGCACAGCAAACCTGGGCTGTACATCGCGAATCACAGCTGCAGGACCAGGGTGTGGGGTAATAGTTCAGCTGAGAGCACACAATGCACGCAGAAGTGCATGTGTATGATGCTGGCCACGTTCCCTTACCTAGTCATGTGACGCTCGCCCCGCAAACAACATCGGAAACAGGAAGGTGATGTTAAGAATATGAGGAAATGCGGAAGAAGTGTAATTGGAGTACTAATGAGCAATCAACACTAATCAACTCAGGAAGGCCAATTGGCGGCAGCTGACAACTCTGCATGCAGAAACCTGCAAAACGGGATAGGGGAGGCATATGAATGCAAAAAAGTAGGGGAGGTAGCAGATTGCAAAGATAGAAGACCTGACACAGCAGAGCAAAGCAGACAGGCAGCACAACAGCGGCAGCACACAAAACGCATGATATGCCATGTCCCAGAAAGTACACATGACAGTGCTCTGCAGGATGCATGCCAGAAATAGTAGGTGCAACGTGCAGAAATAGTAAGGGAAGGTTGAAAGGTAATCCATGGCAGGCAAGAGTAATGCAACACCAAAGGCAACAGCGTTGTAGTTCCATCGGTAAAACACGGAAGATAACCCCCAGATACGGCCATACAAACACACCCTATGACATCATCGGTGTGCACAGCACAATAGTATAAAGTGTGAATGCACACAACGCACAGCCGCATATTCCCAAACGCCGCACCATAGGTGTAAACACGCGGGGAACTTTTAAAATGTACATGTTGGGTGCTGCCGTGGCTGTGATCCATCAGCATGTGTTAGAGACAGACGGTGTTGTGGAGGAGGGTGCCGACAACCACTGTAGGCCTCAGAGGAGAAGGAGAGTGTTCAGACCAAGTGTAACCTACCAGGGGCTACAAGACCTGGAGATAGTAGAGCATTACAGGGTGGACAGGGACACGTTACAGCAAATAGTGGAGCTGTGCCGGCCATGCCTGAGAACAAGAAACAACAGAGGGGAACCCATCCCAGTGGACACAAAGGTATGTGTAAGCTTGCAAATACTGGCCACAGGTACCTTTCAAAGGCCAACTGGAGATATAATGGGCATCTCACAGGCATCAGCATCCAGGGTACTACACCAGTTCCTGGATGCCATTTTACCACATGCCAATGAGCATATATACTTCCCCAGATTTCAGGAGGATTTGGCTAGTAATATGCGCCACTTCCACCATGTGGCACAATACCCGGAGGTACTGGGTGCGATAGACTGTACGCACATACAAATCAAGTCACCACCTGGCGAGCAGGGTAGACACTACATTAACCGCAAGGGATTCCCCTCCATCAATTGCCAGGTCGTGTGCAATGCTCAGGGCATTATCATGGATGTGTGTGCTGGCAGCCCTGGAAGCTACCACGACTCCCATATCTGGCATGCCTCACAGCTGTATCAGGTATTTGCCAGGGGGGACATCCCACAAGGCCATCTCGTGGGGGATGCTGGCTATGCACTGGAGCCGTGGATGATGACTCCCATCAGAAATGCACACACACACATGCAAGAACCCCATAATGAGGCACACGCACAAACCAGAATAATCATAGAGCATGTGTTCGGGATGCTGAAATCACGGTTCTGGTCCTTGGATACATCTGGTGGAGCCTTGCAGTACTCTCCAGGCACATGTACCCACATATTCATAGTATGTGCCATGCTACATAATATGATCCTGCGGAAGCAGCTGCTGCAGGGACATAACGGTGAAGGGACACAAAGCCCACCACAACTGCCAAGGCCAGTCCAGGCACAGAGGGTTCCAGACCAGGAACACACTGTGCCAGCCCCAGTAGGCAGATGGAAGCGTACCCAATATGCCTATGCCTTGGCAAAGAGGGAACGTATAGCACATACTCTGACAGCGTAGGCCCCATGGACTGACACCTCCCTACCTGCACACACAGTGAAATGGACGGCACACAAACATGACCACCTGTAAAGTGTACTGTATGGGTGGCCTCATGTGTGACTCCAACATAGGCAGCCCCCAAACACTGTACACCCAACAGCCAGTGGAGCATGTAATGCCAACACCTGAACAGTACGCGGGTCCTACAGCATACGGCGTTGCTGTATGCCTGCCACATTCATATATATATATATATATATATATATATATATATATATATATATATATATGTAGATAGATATAATTTTATATATATATATATATATATATATATATATATATATATATAGAAATATATGTACACATATACATATATATACTACAGTTAAGACAGGGAATTAGAGGGATATAAGGTGACTGAGATGTAACCCGCGATATCTGTACATAGTATATATAGTGAAACGACAACCTGAACATCCGGGAGGTTCAACATAACAGGATACCGCCAACCATGGAACGGGTAACATACCGATATGCATAACCATGAGGCGGAAAGATCACCAGACCACAGTACTGTAACAGCACATGCGCATGTAATAGTATGATGATATGAAGGGAGAGGTAGACACCGCCGCCGGTGTTGTGGTCCACGTAGGTACTGTGTGCAACCATCCCTGTGAGTGCCGTAGTATGTGTACGTGTGCGGTGAGAGTGCCGTGTGCGTCGCTGTGTGAGTGTAATGTGTGTGTGTCTGCAACATGTGCATGTTGGTTCCACGTTAGAGGCAGAGAGGAATATTAGGTGTAGGCATATGGTAAACTAGCCCCAGGCATATGTACACTACTAGTCCCAAAGTAGTAGTGACAGCCCCACCCTGGCTAGGTGTGTCGCGACATAGAACGATACAAAGTGAATATGTCCCAGATGGTAGCACAGGAATATACCCCATATGAAATGGAAAGGACGTATGTAATAGTCATGCCTGTATGTACGATACCGATATGTTAATTGCAATAAGATACGTCGGCAAAGTCACACAGCAATAGGTATGTACCGCGGAAATACGTATATGCTACCCCAGTACTGACCGTGGCCACGTGTCGGCCCATAAACACTGCTGTGTGTTCTACAAGTGTCAAACAATCATTTCCCATCTGAATATATGGCAACCACTGGCAAGCAGGCTATCCCAACAACAGGACCACAATGACTGCAAATATCTGGGACAGAATGACAAGGGATAGTTGTCACCTACACACAACCGCTGATATACCACAGATGTTACGGAGGTATACATGCATCAAGCTCACCCACAGGCAATACCGACACCACATGACAACAGCCCAACCTATAATTCAATAACAAAAGACAATTAACTGTCAACTCTCCAAGTAAGGACAGAGCACACAGACAACTATACTGGTTATGTAGAGATGCAAGGCCCACAAACCGTATCCGTGACGTACAACCACCGACATCCCCCACTGTACATAATAAAGGAATACAAACCGTAACAGCAGCACAAACATACAGTCGGTCAATGACATCTGCATAACCACAACATATCGCGTGGGGGACACAATTAAAGGCGGCTGCATATTTGCATGCGTTGTAGAAATGCAAACAATAGCCATGTTACAGTTTTGAATGCAATACTCCATTATTATACGTCGGCAGGACAGTACACCCACCTGTTGAAACAAATACTACACCTGTCACACACAATCCATGGGTGACATGAATGCAGACCATACTTGTTCCCATGCATAGCAGATGCAGTCACACAACATAAGACAATACAGACCATCCCCACGAAGGTAGGGCGAATATCCAACGCCCAGGCAGAGAATCCAATTATACCCCAGTATCGACGCATAATTACCAAATAGAGTAGATGCACAGGTGATATCCACGTAATTACTCACGTACACATAGCCGCTGATATACCACAGAAGTTATGGGGGTATACATGTAGCAAGGCCACCTGCAGACGATATTGGAACCAATTAACAACAGCCCAAGCTACACTCCCATAACAAAAGACTATTAACTGTTAACTCTCCAGGTAGGGATGGAGCACACAGACAACTATACTGTCTATGTACAGATGCAAGGCCCACGACCCGTATCCGTCACGTACAACCACCGATATCCCCCACCGTAGATAGTAAAGGAATGCAAACTGTAATAGCAGCACAAACATACAGTCAGTCAATGACATCTGCATAACCACAACATCTCGCGTGGGAGACACAATTAAAGGCGGATGCATACTTGCATGCGTTGTATAAAGGAATACAACAGCCATGTTACAGTTTTGAATGCAATACTCCATTATCATTCATTGTCAGGACAGGGACACCCACATGTCGAACCAAATACTACACCCTACACACACAATCCACGGGTAACATTACCTTGAAACATACCTGTCGCCACGCATAGCGGTTGCAGTTATACATAACATAACACAATACAGACCATCTCCACGAAGGTAGGGCAAATAGCCAACGCCCAGGTGAGGAATCCAATTATACCCCAGTATCGACGCGTAATTTCCGAATGGAGCAGATGCACAGGTGATATGCACGTAATTACTCACTGAGGAACAGCAATTGGTGGGATGAATTCACATGTTGCAGATATCGATGGATATAAGGATGACTCTCAGGATATTCACACCGTATGCTTATAACGAACCAGCAGTGTACAACCGAAAGCGAAAGAAAACGGAAAAACGATACACGGAACGAAACACGGAACGAAACACCGACAAGGTATGTAGAACACACGATATGTACGGTTGTGTAACACATAATGTGTATGACGAAGCTGTACTGTATGTGAATAATGGTTGTAATTAATTACACTTGCCCGTAATGCAGAAAGTGGTGAAAGGTAATTATGTAGTGATATCCTGCTGAGCATACCAACGCTTGTGGACACTATGTGTACAGCAGTGGGACATCATGTACACAGCGGAGACACCACAAGGGCTGCCACAGGGGGTCATTAGAGAGAACAATGCCATACCACACACTGTCGCTGGCAGTGGATGTCCAACAAGGAAGTGCCATAGCAGGGGATAGGACATGTATGTATACTGTCACAGCACGCATGTGTATGGGCATATTTTATTTTATTTATTTTTATTTTACATTTGTTAACCGGGCTAGTCCAACTGGATACATGTCCATTTTCAGTGGAGGCCCGAGGAGAAAAGCTCCACTATCTAATGCATAATAACAAAAATACATTCAAAGTACATAGGTAATTTAAGACACAACTAAAACAGGGATTTAAAATTACATAGGGAATTAAGACACAAGTAAAACAGGCATATAGGCTTTCCTTTCAGTAAGTTCAAAAAGGTGAATACAGAGACTATCAAATTTCTACAGTACAGGTCAAAGTACATAGGTAATTTGAGATTCAACTAAAACAGGCATTCATAATTACATATGGAATTTAAGACTCAACTAAAACAGGCATTTAGGCTATCTTTTCAGTAAGTTCAAAAGGTGAAAACAGAGACTATCAAATTTCTTCAGTACAAGTATATAAAATGTGAGACAGAAATAATTAAGTAGTTTAAAATCAAAAGATAGAGTTACTAGAAAATTTTAGTTTGAAGTTGAGAGAGTCAATTTCTTAGGTAGAGATGAAAAATAAAATGGAGGGAGAAATAGAGTTGGGAGACAGTGCAAAGGATGCAGGAGAAGGTAGGAGGTACGTGATCAGCTAGGGTTATTGTAAGAGCAAAGCCAGTGATTGGTTAGAAAATGTTTCAGTTGAGTTTTAAATAGTGTGATAGAAGTTTGGGCTAAGAGGTCAGTAGGAAGTTGATTCCAAATTTTACCAACTGAGTTGGAAAATATAGAGTCACCTGCTGTATTCTTTGATAGAGAGGTTTGAATCTATATTTTATTGGAAGAGCGTAGGGTTTTTAGGTTGTTATAGGGTTTTATCAGGGTGGAGAACATTGGTATCTTTTCTGGGTGGTGAAGGGCTTTATGGGCAGTTGTAAGCTGATAGTATTGAATTAGGTGAGGTAACTCCAGCCACCCTAGGTTAAGGAGGTTCAGGCAGTGATGTGTTTTATTTGGAGAGGCAGTGGCAAATTTGGCAATGTTGTTATAGGCTGTTGTAAGCCTATTGATGTTATGTTTAGAAAGATTAGTATATATGGGGGATGCATATAGTAGAGCAGAGATAAGATATGTTCTGGCTATGGTAGTTCTTGCTTCAGGAGTTAAGAAAGATTTGATTCTGTAGAGAGAACCTAATTTTTTGTTAGTTGCTTTTATGATAGAGTTGATATGAAAATCAAATTTTAGTAGGTTGTCGATAGTAACTCCTAGAAGTTTGGTTGTTTGGTCAGGAGAGATAAGGGTGCCATTGTTAGAAGTAAGTGTGAAACTAATAGGGGGAGACAGGTGTGTGGGTGAGAAGAGGAGAAGTTTAGTTTTCTTAGGGTTTAAGAGAAGGCAGTGATTGGAGAACCATTGTTCTATGGTGGTAAAAGTTTTTTTTTTGAGTAAGAGAGTGGAGGTCAGCTTGGGTTGTGGCAGAGCAGATGATGGTGGTGTCATCGGTGTACTGAATGCAAGTAGTTAGTGGGGTGGCTAGATACAGGTCGTTAATAAAGATGGAAAATAAAAGAGGACCTAAGATGGAGCCCTGAGGTACTCCTAAAGTGGTAGGGAGAAGTTCGGAAAGATTGTTGTTCCATAAAACAGCTTGTTTCCGATTCTGAAGATAGGAAGTAAACCAGCTTAAAGCAAGATTATTGAGAGAGAGATTTTAAACAATGTAGGAGGAGTTGGTGATTTACCATGTCAAAGGCTTTTGACAGGTCTACAAAGAATGCAGATGAAAGAAGATTGTTATTCCGGTTTATATTAATGGAGTCTATGAAGGATAATAAGGCTGTTGTGGTGCTATGGTAGGGACGAAAGCCATGTTGGCAAGTAGCTAGAAGGTTATTAGATAGGAGGTGATTTAAAAGCTGTTTGTGGATGCATTTCTCCATTATTTTAGCAATAGGAGATAGCAGTGCTATAGGGCGGTAGTTTGAGTACTCAAATGAATCGCCCCCTTTGAAGAGAGGGATGATGTGGGAGATTTTCCAGAGTGAGGGCATAGTACTTTCTTTTATGGTTCTGTTGATTAGAATAGAGATAGGGTAGGCAATAGCTTTAGCACCTAGCTGGAGATATTCCGCTGGCAATTTGTCAGCTGAGGGGGTTGAGGGTTTGAGTTTCTGAAGTAAATTAAGAATATAGGAAGTAGGTATGGGTTTAAGTTGAAATAGAGGTGGAGTGCAGTTAGTATTACCTAGTAAAGAGGGGTCAGGGCTTTGTTGGTTGGCCAGTTTAAGTATGGTTGAAGTAAAGAAGTTATTGAATGCGTTAGCTGTTTGTAGGGGAGAGTCAGGGCAGGAGCCTAGTGGGTTGGGGGTTTCAACCTTGCTGGGGGATAGTAGTGAGTTAATTGATTTCCAAAATTTTTGTGGTTGGCTGTGGGAGGATTGCTGTAGTTTGGTGTAATAGTTCCTTTTATCTTGTTTGATAGCAAGCTTAGTCTTGTTCCTTTTTTGTTTGAAGCTAAGGTGATCAAAAGAGTCTTTCGTGGTTCTCCATTTAGTCCAAGCTTTATTCTTACAAAGGATAAGTTGTTTGGTGTTGGTTGTTAGCCATTGAGCTGTCTTAGATTTCATTCATATAGAACGGATGGGGGCATGATGATCGAGAATAGTAAGAAAGGTATTATTAAAGTGGTTAACAGCTTCATCTATTGGGAGAGTTTTTAGAGGTGACCAGTTAATCAAGCTGAGTTTGTTTTGAAACTGCTGAAGGTTAAAATGTTTTTTGCTGCGAGATGAGCGAATTAGGGGAGGTGTTGTTAGATGAGTTTTGTGCCTAATGATGTATGTGAGAGAGTGGTCGCTAAGGTCGTCTGGGAGGGTACCTGTTGAATACATTTGTTGGGGACTATTAGTCAAGATCCAGTCGAGAATGGTTTCTTTGTTATTGTTTTTATTTGTTCTAGTTGTGGAGTTAATGGTTTGATGGAATCCGTGCAGGTTAATAATGGTAGATGGATTAGTTTGTTTGCACATGTTCCAATCAATATTAAAGTCACCTAGTAGTATTGTTTCTTGAAGGAGATTAATTGAAAACCAGTTTAGTAGGTCTTCAAATATGGGGGAATTGTTGCCTGGGGGAAGATAAGTGCAGATAATATTAATAGTTTTGTGCGAGTTTAGGGAGAGTTTGGAAATAATCAGTTCAACATTAGAGTCATGTGGTGGGGTAAGGGCTGATTTACTTATTTCCAGTCCAGTTTTGAAGAGTATAGCTACTCCTCCACCTTTTTTGTTAAGACGATCTTGTCTTAGGATGTTATAGCCAGGGGGGATAATTTCATTATCTTTTATTGTGGGTTTAAGCCAGGTTTCAGTAAGACAGAGAATGTCAAACTGTTGGACTTCTATTAGGGCATGAAGAGCAGGAAGTTTGTTACATATGCTACGGATGTTAAGATGAGCTATTGTGAGAGATTTGGGAGGTTTAGTTTGTGGTGTAGACATAGGTTTCATAGTTTGGGAATTAGGGATGGTATGTCTGTGTTTGGGCCTGGGTTGGGGTGGATGTCCCCATCAATTAATGATAAACCATGAATAAGGTTAGTTAGTTGTGAGGTTTTGATGCTGTGTAAGTGTTTTGTGAGTCGAAGAATAAGGTATTTGATGTGTGAGAGACGATGATATTTAGGTTCAAGATATGAGTTGCTGTATATGGGACTGTGATGGGTTGTGAGTGTAGTTGGGGGGGTAGCTAGGGTTTGTTTGTGTGGAGTACAAAAGGTAGGATTTAAAGGTTGCTCATAGTAGGTTATGAGGTAGGTAGAGGTAAGAATAGGTAGAAGAGTTAGTAGTAGGAGAGGAAGGTAAGTGTAGGACATGTTGAGATGAGTGAGGATTGTATACAGTAGGTATGTGTTCAGAGAGGGAAAGGGTGGGTGTGGGAGTGGACTGCTATGGAGTGGGTGGAGAGAAGAATATGTTCTGATTGGCTAGGGAATGTGGTGGGTGTGGTTATGCAGGGATAAATGTAGAGGTCCCAGGGGCGGGTGGAATTCGGGGGCAGGGAGGGGAGCGGAGTGAGCCCGAAGGGCGAACGGAGCAGGCAGAGCCAAAGGAGTAGGAAATTGCTGAGAGGAAACAATCAGCCAGGTATAATAACAGCAGGTAACAACGGCAGATCAGTAGTCAGGAATCAGAAAAATGAATACTAGTTGTATAAATCCAAATACAGCAAAAAGTAAGTATTACTTTACAAATCTGAACACTTTTAAAAGAAATTCCTGAGGTCTAATGGCTTACCGGCTAGCAGAATGTAATTGCTGAAGAGCACTTGTGTCCTGGTGGGAGACTAGAGATTTAAAGATGGCTCCATGCTCAGCAGGATTCTAATATAGACTCTGTATTGGGGGAGGGAGATAGCACAAGGGGTGTAAACCAGGTGGAATGCAAAGAAACCAGAGAGGTAATCAGTGGAAATCAGTGAAGGCCTCAGAGAGGGTAAGTAATAATTCAAACTACCTGTAAAGTGAAGGAGAGAAGAGACAGCAAAGTTTATTAAGGTTGGGAGTGTGTCTTTACATTGACTTGCTGATTAGTAACCAGTTTGTGCACAGATTAGAGTAAGGAGATACATTAGCAATGATAGAGATGCAAATAAGCAGGTGATCCTCCAAGTGATACAAACTAAGGCAGAATGAACTGAGAGGGCTGCTTGATGGTTAATTTAATTTAGTCACAGGGATGTGAATGTCATACGTAAGGTGCGGCCGACGTGCAAGTATGCCCTGCATTAGGGGATACTATGTGAAATATGTGTAATGTAAAGCTGTCTAGGTAGATATGACAGATATCATACACAGTATCACAGGCATATCATGCATAACACAGGTATCGCCTATTGGTATGTACAATAACAGGATACATATGGCCTGTAGGTATGGGACAGAGTAGTAGCATGATAGCTAGCCGAAATGGAAGGGACACCAAGTAACCATGCCCAAAGGACCTGTAGCAGCTGCACAGGTGCACAGTGGGCAAAAATGCAGTCTGGCAGGTCCATGTGTAAACACATGTGCAGTGTACACAGTAGTGTCACCTCCCCATGGTAGTGTCCTGTGAACAGCAGAGGCGGGTGTCAACTGCATGTCTACACAGTACCGCTGCTGTGGTGGTACCAGGACTACATGTCACTCAAACAGCAAGGGAGGTATCACATGAACAGTGCTACTGTGTGTCCCTCCAGGATGTGCACAGGACCTATGTTCCATAGCATGATGTGTGTTGTGTTTGTGGAAGCAACACAGAAGCCCAGCCCATGCAGTGTGGCGTGTGTGCACATATCCAGGAGCAGTCTGTTCACACTGCCCACCACAGATGTCATGTATGAGGGGTATATGCATCAGTAATGTGGAGGACATGGGCTGTGTCAGAGCAGAAGACACCCCTGAGTATGTGGTATGCAGATGTGCACAGATGTGTTGTCCGTATGTCAGCCGCATATGTAAACCGTCTTAGCCTGGTAAACATCGTGGCATGACAATGTTGTGCCATGTAAAGCTGTAGCTGTTGTTGAAGGTACACCATAAATGTGTTATTGTACCCTTGACTGTGTGTAGATGTGTGTATTTCACAGGTACAATGGCTACCTATGTAACAGCATCACACACAGTACAGATAGGTGTGGCCTTGCAGAAGGGTATCCATGCCACAGTGGAATATGGTAACCACAGGACTGTGTGTGGCATATGTGTGTACAGCAACCATGTACAATGTGATATGTATGTATGGGACCAGTATCCATGTGATAGTCAGTGGGTGAATGTTGTTATGCAAAGGTGATGTGCATGCACCATGTGTCATGCATCCTGATGCCATGATACTCATATGATGTATCCGCCACACTGACACCCATATGGTTGGTATCGGTATGAGCTGGTGGAGCAATAATGGTGCTTGGTATGTAGGCGTGGGATATCTAGGCATGGACAGTACTCTGTGACAGCATGTTCTGTATGTAAGCATATAGTGAACATGAGGGGCCCCATGACTGAGGACTGTGTAACGCCATATGTACCTGACATGTAGTAGGTACTATGGTATGCTCGCACCACTGTGTGTCCTGTCCATGAGCCACATAGCATAACATCCTGAGACACAGGGTATGATGTGCAGGTGGATGTGTAAGCTGCCAATACCAGAACGTAGAATGGTGCTGAAGGGCAATGTGAGGACAACGTCTGATGTGTCGGCCTCCGTACCACCCCAACCGCCCATGCAACAGTATGACAGGTGGCCAGCATGTGTATGTGCCGTGCTGTGGCATACACAAGCCCAACACGGGTGCTAGGAAAGGCCTGGAGGCCATCAATGTGTGTGGGAATCACGTTCGTGAGGATGTGCCCCATTGCCATTCAGAATGGTCCAGTCATGGGTGTATGACTACAGTCCCACACGTGCAATGCAGTGCCACCTGTGGGTAGTGCGAGAAATGCCGCTGTGTGGCGGGCAGGGTACACAATGTCCGACAACAGGCTAGTAGTGAATATAGTGGCCTGGTTCGGAGACATATACCGAACAGGTTGGTGGGACATTACAGCCAAGGACATCGGAAGGTGACATCGGGCCAGCGTCCCAGGACATATCATGTGCATGTCAGTACCGTGTATGTGTCCACAGGGACACTACGATGTCCATGTACGGATTGCGACCCTGTAGTGAGTGAGAGGGTGTATTGTCAGTAAGTATGCCATCGCCTGGCACATTGCCAACAGTAGCTCTGTCTGCAATGCCTGGGTGACTATTGTATGTGACATCAGATGTGGATGTAGCCAAACAATACAGACATACCACCACAATGCCTGAGGCCCCACACCGCAATGTGCGGCAGTCATGTTTAGGTAGCTAGCCTTGGAGTATGTGATGATGGACCTCGAGGACCCACCATGGCTGACAAGTGATGCACCCCACACATGTGACTGTACACCACTGTGCAACAGCCTGCACATGTGGTTGTACATCATATGTGCATGGAACATTACCACCACAGTGGCGTCTGTGAACAGGTCAGTAACGCCATGTCTCTGTGTGGAATAGCATGGTTTCTGCAATTGTGTACATGCTACGGAAGCGCACTGTGGTATGTGTCAGCATATGTATGTGCACTGTCCATCTGCTGGGGTGTCATGCCGTTAACAACTGCTGTCAGCAGATGTCAGTAGTACTGGTTGTAGTACACATGTTCCGTGTATGCTGCGATGGGTGTGTTTCCAGGGTGTGGCTAGCAGGGCCGTGTAGCATATGTGTTTAATCCACCAAAGAGGGGATAACCCCAGGTGCGTCACACCAGTCACATGGAGGTATTGTGCATGCTAAGGGTAGTGTAGGTATGGTATGTGTTGTGTAATGTGTCATCCAGCTGAGCGGAGTGCATGACTCAAGCATGTGTCGGTACATGGGTGTGTATTCCAGGGAAGTGTGGGTTGCTGTCAGCACATGGCAGTATTAGCTGTCTGAGGCCCAATGTACAGTATAACAACACAGACGGTATGTAACCTGTGGTGTACAATGTCGACTCTGTCGCGTGTTACAATGTGTATAGCGGTCACAAACACGGGTATCTGCACATGGAGCACCTATGATGCATTGTGTTAGGCAACTATCCAGGATGTGTGCAAAACACTGTGTGATGTGTGAACCCCTCACCTGTGGGTGTTCCAGTCCAGGTATGTGCCTGGGAGGTACGATCCATGTACAATCCATAGTCGCAGGCGTGCTGCGCTGAGCATGGAGGCAGGTCCCAGTCACCGCAGAGATATGCGAGTGGTGCAATAGTGTGTGTGCCTCGCTTGTGTGCAGCACAGTGGAAGATGCAAGCATTGTCCCACATGACCCCATGCCGTGCCTGCCTGTTACAGCCCTGCCGGAGACAGTTATGTGAAAATGCCACAGAGGCAGTATAGCATGTGAAGATGTACATGTGTGCTCCACACCCCAGGCCGATGGCTGCAGGTCATGAGTGCCACAGCATTATGGTCGACCAGGACTGTCATAGCGGTCAGATACCACATGCCTGTACAATAACAGTAGGAGCATAGGCAACAGTTGCAGTGACACAGTAGGTCAATGTACAGTGTCCCTGTGTCCAGATCACTGCCTACTGTACACTTGGCTAGACACACACCCAGAGGGCTATAACACCGGTGAGCCATTGCATGTCCCAGTACACATAGTCTGTGTATTGCCATCACAGGGCAATCACAATAACATGTTGTATGAGAGATACATTGTACCAGGTGATGTGACATGTGTGCGTATGTTGAGTAGCACAGCTCTTCACCCGTCCGCAACATCTCAGTGTATGATGCCTTGTGTAACATGATGTGTGGAACTGCAATGTGATCCACAACAGGGTCATCCGTGACTTGTGCGTTGTGAATGGTGTAACCCATGGATCTGTGGGATATACACTGGTGCTGTCGGCTGCCATGCTGGGGGCCACCAGTGGTGCCTACAGTGGTCATACAGACATACTGCATACATTGTTCTGGCAGGAATGTCCATTGTTGTAGATGATGTGGTACTACGTGAAAGTAGGTGTGTGTTGTGAATGTTACCCATCCAGATGTGACCATCAGGTGCAGTCATGGTTGTCGACAGCATCACACCCATCCACAGCTGTCAGCACCCTATCCCCAGAATGGGTAACAGTAGCCCTCGTACTGTGTGACTAATGTGCAGATGGCGGAACACCTACTACTGGCAGGCTAACAGTGTCATCTAGGAAGGCTATATGATGGCTGGAATACGTTGCTCTAATGTATAATTATGGTATCCCAATGAATTACATTGATTCACATATAGTAAGCCATGGCTGGCATGTACACCGTGTACAACAATGACTGTGTGACAGACCCAACCAATGTGGAGCCGTGATGAACATACACCCGTTAGAACACCAAATGAGGTACGTTGCACATAATGATGTACAACTGACAACTATGGGCACAGCATGGATGCAGAAGCACATCCCCCACAGGCAGTACCACTCCATGTTTGTAGGGGACATTGCACGAGTACATGTGACAGTTGTTGTATTGCCACATGTACGGCATATCCGTCATATAGGGGTAGCACTGGTACGTGACTGTCGGACATGCCTATACATATGACCATGTCCCACAGGATATGTGTTACGTGTGTACAACACCTGTCGTACCTTCATCAAGCTGTGAAGTGTATGGCTGCCAGTGTACCTGTGTGACATGTTGTGCAATGGGTGCTAAGGTACGCAGTAGCGCATTACATGCCCACATATCCTGCACAGGTGCATAGCCTGAACATACAATACAAATAGGGTGTTGGATAATAGCAACCCACAAGAGGTGATGGGTACAGGTGGCAATCTACTATCACCTTTCCGGGTAAGGTGTGCATGTCCATGACACATTAGCACCTGAGATGTTAGCAGTACAGCTGTACAGGGCGGCATGCATATTTGATTACAAATACCCTTGCGTGTTCCACCACTGGCCTGTTGACAGACAGACACCAACACAATGTGCAGCATTGACATGTGCACAGCACATCACCGCTGGCTACAGTAGAACAGGGTTACTGTGTTGACATGTGCACAGAACATCAGCGCCAGCCACAGTCGAACACGGTATGTGTTGAACCCCACCGTCACTGTAGCCCATGCCACAGACAGACGTGTTATGCATCTGTGTATGTACGGCTGGGAATGGCCCGGCCTAGCAGTATAGCTGTGTCAGTGTTGCGAACAACATACTGAATGGGCTGTGTATGTGAGGTGTGCATCATACGTGTATGGTCTGATGGGTGATACCAGCAGTGCTCCCGCTATGTGAACATCCCCGTCCCCATAAATGAATACCTAGGCTGTGCTCAACACCATGGTCACTGTGGGAGGGATGGTGCTGTGCGGTGCACCCGCCAACATGGTGGTGACAGCAGGCACTGGATGTAGACATATGTGGTACCCATGTCAGGCCAGGGTACCATCCATGTGCATGGGATATCACCGTGCGGGCACATACAGCACTGTGTTGAACAATATCACAGCACATAGCACCTGTCATGGGTAATGTGTATGCATGGATGTGTGATGCCAGCATGCACCATACACACCCCCACCAAGCAGCATGCTGCCTACCTTGCAGAAGGCCATTGTCCACACCATGATAATGGACATGCGACATGTCCATATACCCACAGAAATGACATATGGAATGGACAGCCACCCTCCCAATACTGGTATCCCACAGGCAGGACACAATCCCTGTGCCATGTATGTGATATACCCTGCCATACCATGCAGCCCTGTCCAGCAAGGCTGCACGTGCCATCAGAGTCATACATGGTGCGATGGCTACATGGCACTTGCAGTATCAACTGACCAGATCAGTAATGTGGCACTGATGCACCTTGTGGTGTCACAAGTGCTGTGTGTCAGCATGTACAATGTGCGCGCGCACATGCTATGTATGACCATCCCTGCTAATGTCATATGATTAGACATTGTCCCATGTGTATCACATGTGCAATACAGGCGAGCCGTGGCAGGTTGTCCAACACCCGTACAGTGCTGAGTAGATGTATATGGGACAACACATGCATGTACAGGTGTCCATGTGTTATTGTGCAGTGCCACCGCTGACGTCCATAACTGCTGCGACTGTGATGCCTAGTGACATATACACAGCATCCAGGTGAACAGTAGAACTGTGCACACATCGGGCCACGTGCTGATTGGTATGAACACAGGTGCAGGCAGGTACACGTGTCCACAGCAGGTTACCATCTACATGGGTATGTACAGTGTGATGGGTTGACACAGAGATATGATATGATACCCACTGCATAACGGTGTGACAGGTGTGACAGCAACACTCAGCTGTGTCAGTGTCATGATGCGTCTCAGAGATTACTGTGCAGATGTCGTACATGTCATAGCAATGTATGTTTAGCGGTATGCCAGTACATCAGTGTGAATGTGACCTGTCACCATCATTATGTCTTACAGATAATGCCTCGTTCACAACTGCCAGCCTTCAGCCACCAGGAGGATGAAGTAATCATACCGTTGCTCCATGACAACTATGACCTGCTATTCAGCCATGTTCCACAGCAAGCGCAGCAGCGGGATGACCTGTGGCAGGATATGCGCAGGAGGGTGAATGACGTGGGTGGCAACAACTGCACCTACCAGAAGATACGCCAACACTGCACGGACCTCATACGGCATGTGAAACAGCGTGCCACTGCAATCGCCAGAGAACAAGGTGGAACGGGTGGTGGGCCACCAACCCAGTCCCCACTCACACACATGGAGGAGCTCCTGGCCAGTCTGGGGACACCCAGGGAACAGCATGCAGAAACACTAGCTGCCATCATGGAGGTGGGTGTCTCCCAACCAATGAGCCTGGAGCTGCCTGGTAAGTCAGTCTTGCATATGAGTATGATATCCACTGTAGGTGTAGGTGTCACTGTACATCATGTAAAGTAACAACACATGCCAGGTATATGGGCACACAAGCCGCATACTACAGTGTGCTATGTTGTGTTTGCAGACGTGTGCATACCACATGCTATCACACAGGTACATGATGTGACCATGCACAGTGCGAACTGTGGCTGTCATACAGTCATGGATAATGTTTATACTGTTGTGTCGCCCCTATACAGGTACGTCTGGTGTGTCGCACAGACATGGGTCCATCGCAGTTGAGACTGTTGTTAGTAACAGGCATGTTACAGTGAAGAGTTATTCGCCATGTGGCCAGGTATAACATGCACACCTGGGTTTTGTTCCAGTCACGGTATACAGGTTGCACCACCAGACACACACATGCCACCCGTGTGTAGTAGATACAACCGTTATCATACACCGGCATGAAACCACAGTACCTGTCAGTGTGATATGTGCGGTCAGCTATGCATACAACAGTGGAGGTGTTCTACAATGGATGCATATGTAGTATGCATTGGAACACCATTCCTGGTACGCACACAGTACCACACAGTGAGCAGTGATCTGGGCAGCACACAGGTATCACCAATGTGACATATGCCCCTGCATTGTGTGCACACGTTGTGATACGCCACCCGACATGTCCCACGCCCGTGGTGTTCTGTCTGCAATATTGTCACACCATCACATGACCTACACCCGACATAGCAAACATCCACACTGTTGTCTGCATAGCCCTCTGGATTGTGACACCTCCGACATGTATGGGTGTATGTCACATGGGACACCACAGGAATGGGTAAACGATGCCCATCACACACAACTGTCCAAGACCCAGTCACACATGGCCATGGGTGATAGCCACAGGCATGTTGCTACACAGTACATCTGATGTGGATAGACACCGTTGCACATTGTCCACACATAGTGCGATCATAGCCGTAGTGGACCACCTGTACATTTGATGTGGTACACCAGACAACCGGAATGCCTGTCTGCAGCCACCGGAGGTGCCACCGATGTCTACCACATATGTGCTGTGGATCAGCATGACTGTGTTGCAGTCATGGCAATGCAATGCGTCCATGTTATGCATCGCACAGCAACATACATGCATCCTGTTGCCATGCAGTGGCACGGTGCCTGTACTCCCCACTGTATAGCAATGTACACGGCTCACACTAACCACACCTGCACAGACATATTTGCTAAACATGCATTCTATCTATAGGCTGTACACACAACACTGCACTGTGAAGCCCATTATGATGTGGTGCATGTGGCGGGACACCATTGTCACACATGTCCACATGTTACCGCACATGTCGGCGGATTACATGTCAAGGTAACATCAGCCATGTGTACTGTTAACCTGTCTGTGGCCACATGGTGTATCACGGTGATGCATGCAAACTACCATGATTGTGTGTACTGCATGCCTACTGATATGACACCTGCTTGATGTAGTGTGCACCCCAGGGCAGTATGCATACTAACACTATTAATGTCTGGGCTGCATTCCCTGTGCTGTAGTGTGGGAATGCTGCATGCCATCTGCAATATCACATGCATGGTGTGTCTGTGTGTGTGTGTGTGTGTGTGTGTGTCTGCGTGTGTGTGTGTGTGTGTGTGTGTCTGTGTGTGTGTGTGTCTGCGTGTGTGTGTGTGTCTGCGTGTGTGTGTCTGCGTGTGTTTCTGCGTGTGTGTAATGTACCTTACAGTATGTCTTTGTATTCACAGGTGGTGTAGGTGCGTTCCCCTCCTGCGGTCCATCTGATGTTAATGTCCCCACAGATACTAGCGGTGATGACCATATGCATGAGGTACAGGCAGGGTTGTCAGGGGCAGAAGCTGTGCCATTGGTTACCATCCCATCTATGTCCCCCTCATCCCCACACACGGTTCTGATGCCGACACATTCCACATCACCGTTGCCCATAGAGGAAGGACAGTCAGCATCTGTTGGCATTGAGCAGGAATGTGTGGTGGCTACAGAAGGTGCGCCTACACACCATGTTGCCAGTGTAATGACTGGTGATGTGCCACACAGGCATATGGCTGGTGCTGCTCGTAGGAGGACCTCTGGCAGACATGCACCTGCTGTACAGGGCGCAGCAGCTGGTATCACCAGACGCCTGTTCCAGACTGTAATGGCGGCACAGGCACGTGCAGAACGGCAGAACCAAGAAGGGCAGAGGCTGCAGAGGGCTGCAATCCATTCCCTAAATGACAACATCCAGTCATTGGCGAATGCTCAACAGCAGATTGCTAATGTACTGGATAGGTGATTAGGTGAGATGGTTGGAATCCTCGACCGAGGCATGGCAATCCGCGAGCGTGAGCTGTCTGTGCTGGAACACCTGGTAGGGGTGAGGCATAGGACACATGGGCGTAGGCCAGCAAAACCACCTAGTGTAGGTCGATGTGTGCATGCCACCTCTCATGCCCACTCACACAGTGCCGGTAGCAGCAGCAGTGCAGCTAGTGCTACACCATCCACACCAGGACACAGCAGGCCACGTGGATGTGTCCCTGGCCAGTCCCAGCGTGGACACGGTTCCAGCGGACATGTGTCATTAGAGAGTAGCCACTCTATACCTCCGCCCAGTAGTGCTCGTGCGACCCCAGGCAGGCACGGGTCACGTGGCCACAGAAGGACACAGTGAGCCGTACAACCTGCACTGTACAGTCTGGGGCTGCCAATTATACCCCGTGTAGGCATCACATATGGCTGAACTGTGTACACACATACCCACACACGGCAGACACAACTGTAGGACTCCACCACATCCACACGCATTCTGCACAGTCATGCCCAGTAAACTCACCGGCCCTTACACACACACATGATGTCATCCATTTGGTGCAGCCTCTGCCCCTGGTAGACATATCACCCTGTGCATATGATGAAGCCTCTGCCGCATCCCTGTCATCCACACCATCGGTGCAGGGTTATGCAAATATATTCTGATGCACAGGGTGGACAAGATAGTGAGAGGTGTATGTGATACCTGTGTATGCATAGCGTGTGATGTGTATGTTGCAGTGGTTGTGTATGAAAACTGACTGGTGCGTATGTGACATGGGTTGTGTACTGTCAACATGCAGCAGACATACCATGTAGTGCAGGTGCAGCATGCATTGAGCTGTGTTCACGGTATGTGTGACGGTTACATGTGTAGCACCATGTTGTTTCTGATAACCTGAATCCCTCCTATGGTGTACTCGCATGTGCCTACAGGGAGCACTGTTATCGGACCCCACGTGTAGCTGTGGATTACCCACAGGCACATCTGGCAATATCAGCATACCACATGTACCCACAACCTGCCTGGACACCTACATAGGTTCATAGGTGCATAGGTACATACTAGGCTATCTGCCCTACAGCATTTATAAGCCTAGCCAGAGTGTGCGTGGCTTTCACCACCCCTTAGGATGAGGATACTATACCCATTAGTTTGCTGTGCCTCTGTCCAGCAGTGACACAGAGATGATTCCCTGGGTATACCTACGATCTCCCATCCACTCATCAAGCTTTCTCTTGAACAGAGTCAGTGAGGGGCTCTAGGACTGGGATTCTGTTTCATAGTGTAGGGAGTCTCTGGGTGATGAACATGTCCCTCCGGCACGTCCTATTTATATTAGTGTTGAGGTTTGTGTCTCTTGCTCTCGTGGCTCTGGTTGATTTGGATCTTATGAGGTGGAGCATGTCCATTAATTCTGGGTTGGACATGGCCTTGTATGTCAGGCACAGATCACCTCGGAGCAGACGGTATGCGACTGTATAGAGCCGGAGTCCCTTCAGTTGGGCAGCGTGTGACATATGTTTGAGCCCCTTTATCCTTTTGGTGGGGAACGTTTGGGGTCCTTCCAACTACTGCAGGTGTCGGGTTAGGTACATTCCAAATGGGGCGTTGTACTCAATCATTGGTCTGATAAGTGAAGTGTACAGGGGTACAATAACCTCCCCTGATCTGTATGTGAATCCCTTCATGATCAGGTGGGCAATGTAGAAAGTCTTCCTAACCACATTGGCAATGTGAGTGTCAAAAGAGAGGTTACTGACAAGTTGGGTCCCCAGGTCCCTGATAACGTCTTCCGTGTTTAATGGATTACCAACTATGTGGTAATTAGGGGTTACCTTGTTTTTCCCAAAGGGTATGACTATACCTTTCTTGGCATGTAGCTTAAGGCCATGGCTCTGGCACCAGTTATCCATTTCTATGAGACCTCTGGTGGATGTCTGTGTCTGATGGGGTGTCGATTATGGTGCCCAGTTTGCAGTCATCTGCATACCTTGTCAGCCACAACCCCCCATGTTTGAGTGCACGTCAGAAAAATAAATGCCGAACAGGAGGGGGCCCAGGACTGAGCCCTGTGGGACACCGCTCATGACCGGCTTAGAGTCTGACATGGCACCAGGAACTCTAACCCTGTGGGTTCTGTCCTTGATCCGGTTTGCAACCCATCTTGTGACATATGGGTCTACATCTACGCTGGTGAGCTTTTCTATGATGCCCGCGTGGGGTATTGTGACGAACGCTTTTGCTAGGTCAAGGTAGTCTGTGTGAACTGCCTTACCCTCATCAATGGCCTTAGTGACTCTTCCGAAAAGGTCGACCAGGTTCAAGAGGCAGGATCTGCCCTTGCCAAAGCCGACTTGGGTATGATCCAGTGTATGTAGGTCCCCAATGTCTTCATTTATGAGCTCCATTATGATCCCCTCCATAGCTTTGCAGACAAGGCTCATCAAGCTTATAGGGCGGTAATGTCCAGGGTCCGTAGAAGCACCGCCTTTGTGGAGTGGGACCACAATTGCCATACGCCATTCTTTGGGTACGTATCCTGTAGTAAGGCTAAGATTAAACAGCAGCCTTATGTGCGGGTTTAGGTCCTCATTGAGGTCGTGTAGCACACAGCCGGGGACACCGTCCGGTCCCATTGATGCTGCTTTTACACTTTAGAGAGAGAAGCTCTCACCTGGGCATCTGAGATGTTTGGGAGGCTAGACTCTGGTGGGATAGATATCTCTCCTCTTGGGGGGGGGGAGAAATATGCACGGAGCCTGTCTGCCAGTATGTTGGCAATGTCTGTGGGTTCAGTGATCATTGTACCATTCTGGACTAATTCCGAGCATAACTGTGAGCTTCCACCCATGTTTCTACCATAGCTAAAGAAGGCCTTATGGTTGTCTTTTATGTCTTTCGTGAGTCCTCTCCCACAGGTGGCCTTGGATGAATGTATGTGTGATCATATTTTACTGCTAGTATTGATCAGAGATGCCTTCCCTGTTAGGGATTTTGCTCTGTCATGTAGTAGCTTTCTCCTCTTGTTGTAGAGTTTGTTTATGGCTGGAGTCTACCAGACCGTGCGCCTGCCTTTGGTGGAAAGGGTCCTGATGTTATTAGGGATTGCTTGATCCATACATTCCTGGAGGTGCTCGTAGAAGGCATCTGTAAGGGTTTCAGCAGTGTGGGTTGTGTTTTCCAATGGCTCGGAGGCCTTGCAGGGTACCACTCCAGTCTTAAGATGTGTGAGGTTTGCTTTTGAGAAGTTCTTCACCGTGGTCTCCGTTGCTGGGGTTGGGGGTGGGATGTGGATCTCCAGTGATATTAATTTATGGTCTGATCTCACCGATGAGGGATATACATCCTGTGTGGAGCATGTCGTCCCCATGTGTGATGATCAGGTCTAGTATAGTTCCTCCTCTTGTGGGTATGGTGACTAGTTGTTCCATAGCATTTGGGTGTATGAACTCCAGGAACCTTTGGCCTAGGGTGTTGGGTCTTGGGTAATGTTCCCGGTCTATGTATGGGTAGGTGATGTCACTCAATATGATGGTGTTTGGAGAGACATTCATACTCTCCAGTGTCTTCAGGAAGGCTGTGTGGGTATCCTGAGTTTGAGAGGGTGGTCTGTAGCATGCTACAAACTGTAGGGCAATTCTACCTATGGTTAATTGCACCTGGATGGTCTCTGCTGCTAAGTGTGTTGCCACTAACCTGGAGGTGTGGGTATCCTTTATGCATATGGAGACTCCCCCCTCCTTTTGTGGTTCGGTCTGGATTTGGGGCCGTAACGCGTGATATGAGGTATGACCTGATAGTGCTGGGGTGCTCTCAGGAGCCTTGAACCAGGTTTCAGTCACAGCACAGACATCGATGTTCTCCATACTGAGGAGGGCTTTGAGGGCGTGCAACTTGGGGTTTAGACTACTGGCATTGAGCAGTATTACCCCTAGGTCTTTCCAGGTTTGTTTTCTAGGGCGGTAGGTTTATCATTTGAGCCTTGCCTGAAAAAGGCACTATGGGGGTGGCAGGAGCCTTTGCCAATATCTGGAAGCCCAGGGGTGACAGGTGCAAGCCGTCCCTTGCGAAGGAGCGTGGCTTGTCAAGCATGTCATCCCAGGCAAACAGACATTGGACCCCCTTAGACTGACACCGGTAATTAAGCCAATTATTAAAGCTGATCATTTTGACTCTGTATTGTGGCATCATTCTTGGTGAGGGTAGGATACTGCTCAGGGTCAGGGTCATACCGGCCTGGGCTACATAATCTGAGAGCCCCTCTATGTCTCTTTTCATGTAGTCCAAGGAGGTATGTCTCAGGTCGTTCACACCAGCATGGACAATGACTGCGTCATACTTGTACGTGCTGCGGAGTGACCTGAGTGCTTGTGTTATGTGGTGGATTCTAGCGCCCGACAGGCAGCCTACTGTGATCATTTCCTTGTTCAGTCTGGTGGGTGTGACGTCAGTGTGTCTGACTATGGCGTCACCTATAACAAGTGTGTCTGGCATTGTGTGTGGCCTTAATGGCTGTGACTGTTTCGCACACTGACTTTGAGAACTATGTGTTGCATGTCCTATGTCTTGAGGAGGCAGTTGCTTGGGTGTCTGCTTTGGAGGCCTCTGTTGTCTTGGTATATGTTTGAACAGTGTCTCCGAGTATGTCTTTGTGTGTTTATGTGTTTGTTTTGCAGTTGTGATAGTTCTATGTGAAACTGGGTTAGTGGTGTGCGTGGTGACCTTCTCCTCCTGTCTGGTCTTGCCGGTCCTGAGTTGAGAGAGCTCAGCCTCCAGTTTGGCTATATAGTTGCATCTCTCACATGTATTTGTGTTTTGTGGGGGAAGGTGTGGGTGTCTGTGTACATGAGGCAATTGTAACATTGCCTCAGGATGCCCAGATTCACCAGCTGAACAGGAGAGGATGCTAGCAATTGACCCTTCGACATGCTAGAAAACGTGAATGCGTTTGCTGTGTAACTGAGTCAGAAGGGACCTATAGGGAAATGGGTACTCAAGGGGATTCTAGGCTAATGTAGTACTTTGTTTAGTATATATGTACTTTACCTATATAAGAATGCTTTAGGAGCAAGTGCTGAGCTTTTGTGATAGAGACTAGACAGTTTAGATTGCAAGTAGAGAGGTTCTAAGGGAAAACTTGATGAGCAGAATGTACGGAGACAGACATAGTTAAACGTTGTTTACACAGTACATGACACACATGTCCACACATATACTGCACCTGACGCCTGTGGTCGGTGCCACAGGCTACAGTGGACAGAGACATCACATACATGGCAGGACACAGTACAGGTATGGTGACATTGTGCAGGTGTCGTACACAGCATGCTGGCCACTGACCTCTGGTATCACCTGTCAGCTTTGGTGCATGCTGTGCAGCAGTAGGACGCTGTACCAGTACAGGAATACGGCCACAGTCACGGGGTGTACACCACTATGGCGCACACCCCATAGTATGCAGATGGGGACACCTGCCTGTGTGGTCAGCACCCTCACAATACAATGCACCCACACGCCATGTCACAGGGGGCGGACTTGCACAGGTGGCCAGTATGGCTCACACCTATGGAATCGACAGGGTTGTGCAATGCAGCACCAGTACGGGATGGTCACCCTGTGTGGTTAGTGTCCGTTCACAACAGTATATCTGCATACACCCTCACACCAGGCAGCAGACATACAAACATGTTGACACACACACAAATGGTGGTGACCACACATGTATACATGGAGAGACAATGTGTTGCATGTACTGCACCATCCATATCCATGCACCCCACACTGAGGTATGTACAGATCTCTACTATGGTGTACAGGGATATGTGGCACGTGGGACATTGTCCCCCCGATATGTGGCAAACATGGGCACACATTCCTGCACACATGTCGGTGCTGGGAATGCCACACCCACCATATGAGACATATTCAGGCGTGCAGCAGTATGTAGTGCATTATGCGTACCAACACTGTATCCGGCAGATGTGCCGATATATGCACTTGGGAGGTGGTAGGTGTTACAGTTGCCATGTGACATACAGTCTATGACACCTGACCGATGGGTATGCATTATGGCAGCACTGTCATGTAACAGCGACATAGCATACTGTATGCACATGGCAGGGTAGGATGGTGTGTGACACACCTGTGAGCCACCACCTGCACACATGCATGTGGACAGGTGTTTAAACACATGATGTACACACATACCGCCATACGTGCTGTTACTATGCCACCATATAATGGCCCCCATGATGGGTACGCATGTGATAGGGAATTGCAACTATGTTATGGACATCGGCCACTGCTCATGCATGGCTGCACCATGCACAGTACACATGTCACATGTGTCCCCTGTTGCCATGTGTGTATGCATTGCTACGTTTTGACATGTGTGTGTTGACATATATAGAACATGGACTGTGGTATGGTATCACAGCTGTCACAGGCGAACAATATAAGGGTATGTGTCCCAGTCAACACCGCTACACCCTGTAGTGGGAGCATACCACAGACATGTGTCCACCTTCCATTCGTGTGTGTAGCACCGCGTACGCCAGTGTTATGCATGTGGTACATCACAGGCTTCGTATGTGTCCTGTGTGCAGTCCATGCACACAGCCAGACAATCACATGTATGACATATCCGGATGTTGGTTCACTCTGGTACAGCAGCAGTCATGTGTCATAGCTGTGTCAGGGCCGTGGTATGTGTGGAGCCGACCTGTCTATGTATACTGATATGGGCGGACCACATCACACATGTGGGATCATTGTTAGTACATGTGCACTCTGCACGACTGGTGTACACCGCTATACAGACCTGTGGACATATGTCACATGCTGTTGTTGGACTGTGAGGCATACTGCTGCACCGCTGACATGGTGCTGGCATGGCAGCTACAGTGTTCACTGCAGTGTGTACATGTTTGACCTGCACCTGTGACGCCTGTGATGTCATCTGTGTGTGTACGAGTAACTGCATGTGTGACCACCCTGTGCATGTGGACGGGTTTACCTGACCGTGACCTGCAGTGTGTACACACCGTCTGCATGCCGGACGGCGCGTAGCACATGCTAAGTGTGTGAGCATGCCCGGTTTGCTGTTGTGTAGGTGGACACACACGACGTTCCACACTCTGCCCTTTCATGATTCAACCCCATGTGTATGCATGTCTGCAGTCTGCAAATGCTAAGTGTGTGAGCATGCCCAGTAAGCAGTTGTGTAGATGGACACACAGTACAATGCACACCGTGCCCGTCTGTGATTATACCCCATGTGGATGTATGTTCCCCCTTTGCAACTGCCAAGTGTGTGAGCATGCCCGGGTTGCTGTTGTGTAGGTGGACACACACGATGTTCCACACTCTGCCCTTTCATGATTCAACCCCATGTGTATGCATGTCTGCACTCTGCAAATGCTAAGTGTGTGAGCATGCCCAGTAAGCAGTTGTGTAGATGGACACACAGTACAGTGCACACCGCACCCGTCTGTTATTATACCCCGTGTGCATGTATGTTCCCCCTTTGCAACCGCCAAGTGTGCGAACATGCCCAGGTTGCTGTTGTGTAGGTGGACACACACGACGTTCCACACTCTGCCCTTTCATGATTCAACCCCATGTGTATGCATGTCTGCACTCTGCAAATGCTAAGTGTGTGAGCATGCCCAGTAAGCAGTTGTGTAGATGGACACACAGTACAGTGCACACTGCACCCTTCTGTGAGTATACCCCGTGTGCATGTATGTTTCCCCTTTGCGACCACTAGGTGTGTGGGCATGCCCAGTATGACATGCGTGGAGACACAGTACAGTCGGCACCGACGTCTGATACTAGGCATGTAGCCATGGCCAATGACATCCTGCATAGCCATGGTGGCCGTCCAGGCGAGTTATATGTAGTTGCTATGCCACAATGGCTGCCTACATCATGCACGCTGGTTGCTCTCTCATAGGGTGTACTGTCTGTGGTGCTTCCCGTATCCATGTTGTGATGTTGTGCTCTGTAGTTAGTTAGTATTCCCGAGGGCAGCACTGCCGTGTTACTGTACGCCCACCTTGGGATAGCAACATGCTGTGTGACTGCGCACTCTGTCTTCATTCCCTATCGGCTGCCTTGCCTCTGCAGATGATATCACCCACCTAGGAGTATGCCTCTTGACAGTGCTGTGCTCAGTAATCTCAGTAGCGCATTCTGTAATTGCATCATGCTGTAGTGTGTTCATGTAGGTAGGCGTAGGTTCAACTCCCGGCCCTTCCCCGTGTGTGTGTGTGTGTGTGTGTTTCCAGCTGCCGCTGGAGATAGTAATGCTTTTAGATGCTTCACAACATATACCTTGGCTATCAGCGTCTATTCCTTTACGGATGATGTCACCCACCTAGAAGTATGCCTCTGACAGTGCTGTGCTCAGTAATCTCGGTAGCGCGTTCTGTAAATGCATCATGCTGTAGTGTGTTCATGTAGGTAGGCGTAAGTTCAACTCCTGGCCCTTCCCTGTGTGTGTGTGTGTGTGTGTGTGTGTGTGTGTGTTTCCAGCTGCCTCTGGAGATAGTAATGCTTTTAGATGCTTCACAACACATACCTTGGCTATCAGCATCTATTCCTTTACGGATGATGTCACCCGCCTAGAAGTATGCCTCTGACAGTGCTGTGCATAATAATCTTGGTAGCGCGTTCTGTAAATGCATCATTCTGTAGTGTGTTCATGTAGGTAGGTGTAGGTTCAACTTCCGGCCCTTCCCCGTGTGTGTGTGTGTGTGTGTGTGTGTGTGTGTGTGTGTGTGTGTGTATTTCCAGCTGCCGCTGGAGATAGTAATGCTTTTAGATGCTTCACAACACATACCTTGGCTATCAGCGTCTATTCCTTTATGGATGATGTCACCCACCTAGAAGTATGCCTCTGACAGTGCTGTGCTCAGTAATCTCAGTAGCGCGTTCTGTAAATGCATCATGCTGTGGTGTGTTCATATAGGTAGGCATAGGTTGAACTCCCAGCCCTTCCCTGTGTGTGTGTGTGTGTGTGTGTGTGTTTCCAGCTGCCGCTGGAGATAGTAATGCTTTTAGACGCTTCACAACACATACCTTGGCTATCAGTGTCTATTCCTTTACGGATGATGTCACACGCCTAGAAGTATGCCTCTGACAGTGCTGTGCTCAGTAATCTCGGTAGCGCATTCTGTAAATGCATCATGCTGTAGTGTGTTCATGTAGGTAGTCGTAGGTTCAACTCCCAGCCCTTCCCCGTGTGTGTGCGTTTCCAGCTGCCGCTGGAGATAGTAATGCTTTTAGACGCTTCACAACACATACCTTGGCTATCAGCGTCTATTCCTTTGCGGATGATGTCACCCGCCTAGAAGTATGCCTCTGACAGTGCTGTGCTCAGTAATCTCGGTAGCGCATTCTGTAAATGCATCATGCTGTAGTGTGTTCATGTAGGTAGGCGTAGGTTCAACTCCCAGCCCTTCCCCGTGTGTATGTGTTTCCAGCTGCCACTGGAGATAGTAATGCTTTTAGATGCTTCACAACACATGCCTTGGCTATCAGCGTCTATTCCTTTGCGGATGATGTCACCCGCCTAGAAGTATGCCTCTGACAGTGCTGTGCTCTGTAATCTCGGTAGCGCGTTCTGTAAATGCTTCATGCTGTAGTGTGTTCATGTAGGTAGGCATAGTTTCAACTCCCGGCCCTTCCCCGTGTGTGTGTGTGTGTGTGTGTGTGTGTGTGTGTGTGTGTGTGTGTGTGTGTGTGTGTTTCCAGCTGCCTCTGAAGATAGTAATGCTTTTAGACACTTCACAACACATGCCTTGGCTATCAGCGTCTATTCCTTTATGGATGATGTCACCCACCTAGACGTATGCCTCTGACAGTGCTGTGTTCAGTGCTTCGAGTAGCGCGTTCCGTACCTGTGTCATACTGTCGTGCGGTTTGGTAGGTAGGGGTAAGGTCAATTCCCATGCCTGCCAGCTGTGTGTGTGTGTGTGTGTGTGTGTGTGTGTGTGTGTGTGTGTGTGTGTGTCTATGCTCCCAGCCGCATGGGTTCATAGGTTATGGTTTTAGACGCTCCGCAGCACACATATATCCTGCTAACATCTCTGTGTTTGCGGATGTTGGAATGCAGCTAGTGGACTGCCTGTGTGCCTGCATTGGTTAGCGACCTCTGTAGCGTGTTCTCCACGTGCGTCCTGCTGTGGTGTGATAGGGTAGTGATGTATAGGTTCCACTACCGGCCTTGCCACATGTGTCTGTCTGTATCTCTCTCGATGTATATATACATACATATGTTATGCCCATAGCGTTGCTCTTGCATGGACAGCTGTCTGTCCCATGTATTGCATATATGCACGGCTGACACATAGAAATGTGGTACGATGCATATCCAAACATTGTCCATGCAACATCCGTGTTCCGGGAGGTGTTGCACACCCTAGAGACATCTGCTGTATATCTTGGCAGACAGCTATCCTTGCTGTACTGTCACTGTACTCATACACGCCATAGACCTTGTGTATCATTGCCTGTTTATGGTGTGTGTATGTCTATCTGAGCTGTGTGCATGGTCGTGTGTATGTCCCACTATAATCGTCTGTGCAGGTGTCGCCACTATGGGTAATCCTTGTAGACAGCTGTTTCATGTACATTTCAGCACATACCTGCGGACAGTACTACCCCTCCTACAGCAGCACATTCCATCGTCTTGCAGTGGATACTAGTGTTTCCACACACATGTATCTGTGTCTGTTCATAACACTCCACCTCAGGGAGCGTATATCTGGACACTGCCTTATGTGATAGTGGGACACTCAGGGCCAGTCATGTCATGTTGCTCTTAGAAACATTGATAGTGGGCACAGTGATATGTTATGCATGCGTATGGCATTTCTGTCTGATTTGGTGTCTTCCTCGTATGTTTGTCGTTGTTTCCTGTTGTCAGTTATCATGAGGGCGCCGGACTGTTACTGTTACGTGGAACACAGCGAACATATGAGGCAGACTTCTACACAGTCTGCGTACATCTGTGCAGTTGCAGGGTATGTGTCTAATACAACATACCTACTGTCTGCCTACAATACACACACAGTGTGTGGTGGCATGACAGACCACATGACATTACTTTGTATTTGCACGGCACACCCATGCAGACAGTTGTATTCCTCACACAGGTCTACATCTGCTTATCCACACTACTTGTTCTTTCCTGTACCATATGTGTGCGTCGTATTTGCACTTCCCGTCAGTGGCGGGGCTCACATACGACTATGGGGGCCTGGTAATTGTTATGTTGACACTTCATGACACCCTGGGGGACACTTCACCTTTGTGTCTGATTACCTTCCACATTGACCTTCGCGGGGCATACGTTGTCATTCACAATTACCGGGGTAGGACATATACATGTTTGCACATTTGTCCTGCTGTCTTTCTTCCCACCTGTCCGCCTAGTATCACCAGTTCAGTACATGTATTCTGGACAGGTAGCTCCTTCATACCCTGACCTGTTGTCATTATGTGTACATGCCCTGACATTCGGCCATTGCCCTTGTTACATTTCGCATAGTGCTGTGCCTTCCTAGCTGATTGCTGCCTAGGCATTCCGGACTGTGCGGTGGGTGATAGGGAGCGCTATTTCCATTGCATGATTAGTGACACTCATAACATTCGTATTCATGGCTACATCAGCATACCTCTCCAGTGTACCTCGTTATGAGGGACGTACCTCATGTGGGGTCTTCAAAGGGTCATGCTCCTCGAAATTCCACAAAGTTCCACATTGAAAGGGTCTGTTACACATTCAGTGTTAGGAATGTTTTAGGTGAAATCCATGGTCAATTGACATTAATCATATTAATTCATTACAGGATCTTCTTTATATGTGAAAACAGCATATTTTAACCATCCTATGACCTTCCTAGTTGAAGTTGTTAGTAAGCCATTAGTATGTGTTCCACATTTTGCCCATTTGTTCCACATTATGAAGGCGAGTGTTACTCATTTTGGTGATGGAAGGTTGAGAGCTATGTACGCCAGTATTCGCACAATGGTCTGACTTTGTATGGGGTATTTCTACTGTAGTCCCTATCTGTATTTCCTGTGCTATGCCTTACTGCAGCTGTGTTATTCCAACAGATTTCCAGTTATGGGTGCCATCTTGGTCGTATGCATGTCCATCCATGGGAATCGCCTACAGGACACTGATATAGGGCTGTACATATTTCACACCTGCTTTCTGCATTATCCGGTGGATGCTTTGCACCATTAGTGGGGATTAAGGCATGTGCTATATCCACATCCCTCCCATGGGGCGGGCCTACGGATTCTCTGCCAAACAACACCTAGGCCCATTTCTGCATACCCAGGTTCCCATGCCTGCAACCCTCGACGGTACACATTACACATGGTTAATGTGTGTGGTACTGGGAAGTGGACGCACTTCTATGGACTTTACCACTCTGGGGATATCTGTTCATATGTCCTGCATTTCATGGCCACATGTGTCATCAACCTTGAACCCGCTTTTAGTGCATGTATAGCTGTTCCATAGTTGCGGGTGTTACTTCTTTTGCGTCAGTCGCAGCATGGGTTGCGAATGGAGCAATTTTTGGAGTCCTACAATGGACACCAGTGTGCATGTGTAAAGTGTAGAACTTGCTGGACTGTCACCTTCTGGCCAGTGGTTTTGACTGCTGCTGTATGTTCCCCATTCGTGGACGTCTGTTTGACTACCCATATTATCTATTACTTGGCATATTTATATCCATGTGTCATATATACGGGATGTAGGTCTGTTGTGTGTACATATATACATGTGAACCCCTCGTTTCATACCTTGCTTTGTTACTGTCTGTGGATTACCTGTGTACACACATATATAACCATACCATACCTTTCCATTGTACAGGTTCTGGCAGAGTGTACGAATGGTTGGCCCTTTATCTTAGGTGTGTGTTACATTGACCTGTGTCTATCTGGCAATTTGCTGGCATTTCATGTGAGACTTACTTGATTCTATAGAGACTTGATTCTATAATTATGACGTGCTTCCACTGACTATATTTTTCTTTGTCTTCTGGAATCTTTATGTAACCAGTCCTTTTTGGACACTTTCTATTGTTGTTCATTTTTGTTTACATATATGACTACTTTGGTATGTTGTGCTATTATTGTGTGTGGAGCATTTCTCCCCGGGCCTCTACTGACACTGGACATATATCCAGCTAGCCTAGCCCGGTCAACAAATGTAAACCAACATAAAACGCACATAAACGTACAGTGGCACCTTCTGACAAGTAGGTCGGGTTACAGATGCATACCCTTTGTCAATCCCTGCTACTAACACACCCGTTATTCTATCCACATTCTATGTTTGTTTTATCACATATCATGTGTTTCTCACTATTTGTACCAGTACTTTGCATGGCATTGTCCGGTTCCATGCTTTCAGAGGCTGACAGTTTTGAGACATGTATAACTAACGTGGAGGACACAGCATTAACTTACCCTGCTGTGAGCGGATCACACACGCACAGGCGCACTTGCATTTCCTAATTGTGGTTTACGCGCAGGCGCACATGCATATCCATTTTCTGGGTTACATATGTTTACTGAGTCTGTGTGATTACGTGGCCTGTATTAGTTGTGACTGTTCCGGTAACATATCTCTGATCCAGTTAATGGCCGTGTGCGGAACACACTTTCACCTTTACACATGTAACTGTCTTTGCGGCACAGACGCATTACTTACACATTCACATTTATACGTTCTATAGTCGTAATTCAAACGGGACTGCATTCAAGTTGGCCGGTTGCTGTGACCACTACACGTTTGCTGTTCTGTCTCATTTATATGCATACCCATGGTACATAGCTACATTAACATACCCCCCCCCCGCACTCACTTACATCACAGGCATCCATTCTCCTGCTGGGAAAAGGGCGGTACTACATGTTACACATTCCCTATTCCCTACTGCTCTTGACCCAGGATGCATATGGCATGACCGCAGGGATATTCAGATCACAGGGGCTTATAGCCCCGACGCATACAGGTCTTTGATTGTCAAGGTGTTCCTGTGGTGCTCTGGGTTTGGTCTTGTCCGCCTAGTGTACGGAACTGCCCTGACCATGTACGAATGTCAGACGAGGCACATGGGCACGGTTTGTCCATGTCTATTATACCATAACCACCCCCATTATTCCTAACCGTGCACGCTGATTGGCCAGCGTGCCCGTTGTAGATCGGGTTATAGTAATGGCACACGGTCCGGTCGCCCAGACCTATTTCCATTAGTATACCTCGGTATTTATAACCTGTCTCACTATGTTACATGGGTTTAATATAGCGTGACAGCTTTAACTGAGCCACGGTGATGTCCATTGCTTACTTTGGGGCAGTCTCGCTCTGCTACACACATTTAACATAGCGGGACAGGTTGTGCAACACAACAACGGGGACACCGAGTTCTCCGTTGCTGTTTTGTATTGATTTTCTATGTTGACTGTGTTTTACACAGCGAGACAGTTTCGACATTAGCAATGGACATCTCGCGCAGTACGTCAGCACCGCCGCGGATGCCAGACATCTGCGGATGGGTAGCAGACAGGCATTATGCTGTGCCATTATGTCTGGGGATTAATAGTTTATTTTCCTAGTTGATATGGCATAATAGCAATAACCCATGTCTGGGTGTGGGTACTGCTGTATTTACCCACGGTTGCCTTTGTTTGGTCCCTCGGGCATCGCCCTCGGGACCGCACCATGTCTACCGTGGGTATATCCAGCATTACCCACACCCAGGCGTGGGTTATTGCTATGATATTCATTCCGTATGTACAGACACGAGTGTTTGGACAACCAACAATAGCTTCTGCTATTGGCATACAATGCTGTGGGTGGTGCCGGTTATCATACATATGCCATGTTCTGCGTTTTTCCCATTCACACTTGTCTATCCCCTGTCCTCATTCATACGTGGATATTTATGTGGCACATGACTGAACTATGTATTACCTGCAGGTATGCTGTGTACAGTGCACATATGTGACGGTTGGTTACAGTGTATCTGTGTACCTACCTCTGTGATACTGGGGACTACCACACATCCTTCGCAGCATTACATGCGTATGTACATACTATTATTCAGTGGCCTGTGGAGGGTTGTCGGAGCACCGGTTACATGTGTCCCTATTTGTGCACACATCGTGTTGGTCTTTGTCCGGCCTTCGTTGCTATCATGGGTTGGATGGTGGTATTGGTGTGTGTTTGGGTTGTATTTATACTGCCGATACGTCAGTGGGGGGTGGAGTTGGCACGTGTTCCTCTTTGCAGGGGGCCCCATTATGGACATATGTGTCCTGCGTCGACACTTGACACGTGCCATCTGTCCTGTGATATTGACACAGTCGTGTATGTCTTCCTGCATTACTACTTGCGTGTTACAGGCATTTTGTATCTGGTACGCATGACTATTATGTTGGATAGCTTAAGCTATTCCCATGCTATGACATACCCATTCATCTGGGCATATACGTGTTATTCTATTCTTTGCATTGGCCGTGGGTGTTTTGCCATGCGGAACAACACATATCTACGAGTGATGTCCCACCTTGACATTCTGTGCATGTGGCAACCCTGCTGGGGTGACCTGCTTGGTGGACGGCTGTTCTGCCCTGTGTATTGTGTTTGACATGTCTGCATAGCTAATCATCGGTACAGTGGCTGCACATACTGCTTTTTCCAGATGTGTCCAGTTATGGACACCGTGGCATGTGAACACCTATGGGGTTTCGACAGGTCCATAACCACACGCGGGATATACACATTCTGCCGACACATTCACATGCAGCCATTTGGATATCAGTACCTGGGATGGGATGTTGACATGTGGGGTACATATTTGCACGCGTGTCACTGCCTAGGACAATACTTCCTACTACATCTGGGGTATGCCCGCTGTGTGTAGGTGTGCAGCTGCGCAAGGCTGCTAGCTGGATTGGGTGGACAGTCGGACATGGGTGCGGGTTACGTGCTATGATGGGGTTGTTGTGTATTACATTTGCATGCATGGGTTCTGCTTCTGGATATTCCAATTCGGCATACGCCATCCTATGTGTATGTGACAGGTACGTTGCTGTGTCTAGCACATTTTACTATACACATGTTTGTCTGTGTTTGGGATATCTGGTTTCTTTCTGGTTGTTATATGGCCACGACTGCCCAGCTGTGTACTCTTACTACCACTGTGGGACTGCTGGTAACCATGCCCATGGGGCTAGTTGTGTGTAGTTGCGGCGCGCTGACATGATGCAGTACACCTCCACTGGGTGCTGTAGGTCCGAGAAGTTCAAGAACATGGGAATCCGGTATTACCACAGCAAACTCACTGACAAAAATCCACGCTGTAGAAAGATGAAAATTCTCAGCAATAATGGATGATTTATTCTTGAAATAACACACACAAAATAGCAGCACAAACACGAATTAGTAGCAGCACAGAAACGAATTTACCCGGGTTTCGTCCGATGTGACAAACTTCTTCAGAATACACATTACAAATGTTACCTTGATTTTAATACACAAGTCACACCCCAATTAACTACTAATTAATTAATTAAACGATATTAAATTTAATAAATCCTATACTACTATAAAATAAATGAATTAAAAAATAAAAAATATATATAATAAATATATATATATATATATATATATATATATATATATATATATATATATATATATACACACTTGTGTGTGATGAATTTCATCAAATATATATATAATATCATATAATTGATTAAATTGTGATCTTGTAGTGAGAATAATATTTCACATTAATGTATCTCATGTATAAATCACTATTCAAATAAATCTTAAATATTAATAAATACATTCACATTAAAATTATATATGTGTATAAAAATATGTATATAAAAACACATATATGAAATATGAAAAAAATAATTAATAATTAATTTTATTTTTATTGTAAACTCATTGGTGTCTGTGTTCTAAATGTATGATGGTTAATGTTAACCTAATCATATTCTACCCTTAATATGATTGTTGTTTAATATAGGTTTAATACTTCAATATTCATTCAGACCAGGCCAATTGTATGCATTCAATAATATTTGCCACTTCAGTTCGTTAACATCTAAGTCATATTTAGTGTATTTACCACATACATCATATTCAATATGCTGAATGACACAAAATTTAAATGTATGAGTTTTGTTGGATTGTATATGTCTAGCAAGGGCATTCGTGGTTTTCATATGTTGAATATCTAGCAGGTGTTCTTTAATTCTGTTCCTAATATGTCTGCTAGTTTTACCTATATAGAATGCCTTACAATCCTGGCAAAGTGCAATATATATGACATTTGAGGTATAGCAATTAAAGTGTCCTCCTATATTAATATTGTGGAAATTTACCATAAGTCTACCACCTGTACATTTTATATGTGTACAAACTGTACACCTCCCACATTTGAAATTGCCAACTGACCTGTTTGTTTTATGCTTGGCTGATTCCTTCGTATTTTCAAAAAATTCCTTAAAAGATAAATCTTTTTTATAAACAAATTTGAGTTGACCTTGAAACATATGTGCCATGCTGTTATCATTAGTCAAAATCCCCCAATTTCTCTTAATTATATTTCTGATAACTTCATAGGAGTCATCAAATACAGAAATATACAAGGGCAATTGATGAGTATCTACATTGTTGTTATTTATTTTTCCACTACTGTACCCATGACATAATATAGCCTCATAGAATCCTGTAAGTCTCTTATTTTTCACTTCTTCAAGTATTTTTTCACAAAAAGCTTCGGGATAACCCCTATTAATAAACATGGTTGCCATAAATTTCAATTCTTTAATAAATTCCCCCTCATCACTGACCATCCTGGCCGCCCTGACCATCTGGCCCTTGACAACAGCCTTTTTCTGATGGTCAGGGTGCCAGCTGTCATAGTGGAGGTAGGAATTTGAAAACGTTGGTTTTCTAAAAATATTTGATTGCAAACAACCATTATTCTTATGGTAGGTAATTTTTACATCCAAAAAGGTGATTTCATCATAACTAATATGGCTAGCAAGGCTGCTAGCTGGATTGGGTGGACAGTCGGACATGGGTGCGGGTTACGTGCTATGACGGGGTTGTTGTGTATTACATTTGCATGCATGGGTTCTGCTTCTGGATATTCCAATTCGGCATACGCCATCCTATGTGTATGTGACAGGTACGTTGCTGTGTCTAGCACATTTTACTATACACATGTTTGTCTGTGTTTGGGATATCTGGTTTCTTTCTGGTTGTTATATGGCCACGACTGCCCAGCTGTGTACTCTTACTACCACTGTGGGACTGCTGGTGACCATGCCCATGGGGCTAGTCGTGTGTAGTTGCGGCGCGTTGACATGATGCAGTACACCTCCACTGGGTATGCCTGCTGACAGTGCATTGCGTGATGGACACGGTATTCCGAGTATAGTTTGTTCCGTGGACGGGAACATTTTGTACTTCGTGGATTTATGTTTGGTTCTCCATTTTGTGTGGACGGGTACTATGTTGCATACTCTGCATACGTTTCATTATCCACGGACACTGGTTGGTGCGGTTACTATTGCAGGCGGCCTGTGACAGTCAGCACTTTAGATTGCTCATCGCCTGCCGGCTTGGCCACGCCTACGGGCGCGTCCTACTTGGGCTCCCTGGACTCGCGCCCGTGCCCTATGCACGTGGTTGTGGCGCACACTCATTACTATGCATGTGGCGCTGCTACACCAGTTATACACTGCACGGCCGGTGCAAGCCTTACGCCGGCCTTGTGCCGAGCTTCATGAATCCGGGGGATAAACTATTCTTGCACTATCTGTTTAGTTTGTTATTATTATCATCATCATCATCATCATCATCCCAGCAGGGAATGAGAAGTCAGAGTATATTGAAATATACTAATGCTCACAAAGAATGTAATTAAAATTTAGATTAGTTTAAGCCAGTATTTTCCCTTTATGTACCTAATTGCTGAACATAACTATCATAGAGTTTAACATATATTTGTAAATTCATGGTTTCTTACAAATAAACAGGAAATAGAATACATACTGAGTTACCAATTAATAGTGACTCTAATTGCATAATCTATGTCCAATCAATACAAAATATTTCAAGTATATATGCTGCTTTCTTTCTTTAACTGGTTCTTTCTCATGCTTTTGACTAAGTCCTGGGTTATTTCTATAAATGTTAAAGTCTCAGGTTGTAGCATTGACAGTCTGGGAATTTTAAAAGTGAGAATTATTCTAACAGTTTTACTTTAATGGCATTCCATTGAACACAATCATAACAAAATATGTAACATTATTTGTACTATATTATGGTTTTCAAATCAGTTTCTGAATACTGTTCAATCTCTAGCACTACATCGCTACACATTCCAGGGTTCTCAAGATATAATACACTGTGGCAGAAACTAAAAAGAAACATTCACCTAAATTTAATAAAATCTGTGTAGGCATAGTATAGAACCTACAGGGAATATTACCATGTCCATATACGTGGTTCCTCCTTGGCAGCAATCCATGCATATTAATCTTGGCGGGTTGCTAAGGGGGAGCCGTGGAACACGGTCATTGAATCAGTGTAGGGAGTGTGTTACTAACTGAGTCTGCAGATGAGTATCACACTTCCTGTACTGTCCAATTATATGGTAGTAATACATTTTTTTTATTTCTTTAAAAAGCATGTTTGCGTGGCACGGTGCTGCATGGAGTGCAGGATTGCTAAGTGGTGCCTGGACACCTGACAGACATCTAAAAATAGAAACTGGATGCATTTAATTAGTTATTTAAAGGTAATGTTTAAGCGTAGCTGAGTGAGTTTGCATGGTGTAGGGCAGTGCTCAGCACTGCTTAATGTTAGCTCAGAGGAATATGCAAAGGTGTAGCAAAATTCTAGTTATCCATGCTGCTAAATGGGTAGAGTTATGCCTCATGTGCAGTAGGTGCATGGTTTGAATGCATAGAAGGGCAAGTAAGCATTTATTTTTGAAGTACAAATTATTTTTAAATCCTGGCCTGCTGCACTCAGCTAAGCTCTGCTAAGACCTGCTAAGACATGATAAGCACTGCATAAACAAAATAGTGGCTGATAATGTTTATGCACTGCTTGGCTGGTTTGCGTACCGCTAAGCACTGATAAGTATACTGGTCTTCACTTTTTCACTCTGCTCGGCTCAGCTGCACTGGTTTGCATGGTGTAAAATGATGCACTACATTTTTAAATGTTGCTCAGTGGGGTGTAAGGGTGGGAAAACAGGCTATATTAAGCCCAATATGTGGAATACAGCATAATCCATTGGTGTTCTTTCTCTGAAGAATACAGTATGGTAGGTGTTGTTGAGGGTTCACAATTTTGGGTACAGTGTTGGGGCATCTTGGAGTCCAGGGTCATGGTTGAACTTATTAAAAAACATGAAGACCAGCTTCTGCAGGGAGGATACCAGAGCTGAGTGTGCAAGGCACAGGCCTTGGACTGGCTGGCAAGGGACCTCACCATGCAGCTGGTATCCCCCACACAGGTGAGCAGTGTTGTCACCACTACAATGACCTGAAGAGACAGAAGGGGGATCTCTTGGACTCCTGAGTCGAAGAAGTTTGGGCAGGGGCTGTCCCACATGTATGTAAATACTTTTACCTATCTAAAATGAATATCTAATCTGAATGTCTGCTAAACTGGTATATATAATGGTGTTCTCTCCCAACAGCTGCAGAGGAGAGGGCTCGCAACATTGACTGGCATGTCGGGCACTTGGCCGGGTTGCGTAGTGAGTATAGATGTAGTTTACTATCTGTAGTCAAATAAACAAGAAAGAGTAAAGCATCAGCTGCGATTAGAAATATACAGAAAATAATGTATTGCCATGAATGTGGACTTACAGCTGTACTGCAATAAGTGTATACTGCCAACTGGAATGCCATAAGCAGGGAAGAGTAAAGCATTAACCGTAATAAAGTATATGCAATAAGGTTTATAGTGCTATAACTGTGGAATTATAGCTGTATTGCAACACCTGCATAATGACAACTGTTGTGCAATAAAATACTCAAAACTATACCAATAACTGCATGAAGGTATCGCTAATAAAGTCTGTTGTGCAATAAGTGTGGAATTATGTCTGTTTTGCAAGAAATCAATTATGATAACTGTACTGCAATAAAAACAAAGTCTGTTGTGCAGTAAATGTAGATTCAGAGATGTTTAGTAAGAAATTAATTATGACAACTGTTCTGCAATTACACATGAACCAAGAGCAATAACACCAAGGTAAACTGTGCACATCAGGGTTGTGTAGTTTTCACCATTGCATGTCAACTATATGCATTCAGGCTGTGAGGCAGGGTGCTGCAGTCAGGTATAACAGTGTAATAGTTGTAGACTGCAAATAATAACCCACAATCAGATATTGTTTGTTGACTTCACAGATATTTCAACACACTAGCAATATATTGTGTACACCAGCATTCTATGTAGTAATGTATAGGTTACCTACTATCTCTGTCATCCTTGAATTTCATGCATGTGTGTTCAACTGTCACTGCAGTCTAGTATAAAACTGTACTACTATTACCAGGTCATATTGTGGTGTCAGGTGAGCTGTAAGCAAATATCAGTTAGTCAGTAAGCAGCAGGGCTCAGTACCTCATTTTGCTAAATGCTGTGTAAGAAGTACATTTTGCCATACATACAAACCAGGGTTCGAATCCAGTGCTATGTAACGCTTAATATTGCAGTATCAGTCACGTAAAGTTAAGCGATATTCTCTCCACAGGATCTACAGGTAAATGGGTGAGGTAGCCCATATTATGAGTAAATAATTGTGTGTTTAGATGTCGCAGACTGTTACAGTCATTACCAGAAATGTGAAAATACAGTATAAAATAAAGAAAATAAGTATAATAATAATAATAAAGTAAAATAAATGAAATAAAATGTGAAATCTTTGGTATGGCTATATGCCTGGAGTGACTGTTAAAGGATGCTGCAATCAATTAATACAGAAGATGCAGATGGCTTCTGCAGACATTGCTATTAGGTTCTATCCCCATGCCTGCCAAGCAAGGCATGATAGTTGTTTACTCTCTGTACTGTACACATGCATGTCTCTCAAGTGTCATGCATCATGTAATGTAATTACTAGTGTATAATCCCTCTGTCACAGATTTATCATTGACATGAATATGTAAATAGCAAAGAACCATTACATCAGCCAACAGTACCCCTTGGTAGTTACATAGGTCCACCTGATGTGCAAGTGTTCTGTCTAGCTGTGTACCTCCAGTTGTTACTGCTTGGCCCATACTGTCCCATATGAATAGCATGACAAATATGTACATGCTACAAAAGCTATAGGGCACTTTTACACATAAAGAAAGGACAGACCTGTAGAGTAGATATCAGTACTGTTGTCAATTATACAGCCTATAATGTTATTAATGGACTGTATTTCTCTCTCTCTCTCTCTCTCTCTCTCTCTCTCACTCTCTCACTACTCCTTATCTTCATATATTTATTATTGTTATTTATTGGTTATGGTTTACTATTAACATATGCTGTTACATTAATCTGTATTTTGGGGCATGTGTTTTATTATTGTATGTATTAAAATGGTTGCACATTAACATATCTTGTTGAATTACCTATTCTGTTGGTCTTATGCCATAACTGTTACTGGCATGCTGTTAATATACTAACTGTTCTGTTATTTATTGTTGTGTTTCACATAATATGCATTGAAATGCAATATGGTTATTTCCAATGTTCTGGCATGCTGTTATTACTAACAATGTTTTTTTTTATTAACTACCTAAACTTATTGCTATAACTCCATCACCACAGCAGGTCAGGTAGGCCAGTTTCCAGTGATCTGCCTACCCTACCTGAAATGACAGTGACACCAGATCCTACCATGTCTGGGACCCAGGCTGGTGGTCCCCTCCTGCTGGACCTGCACCATCTTTGGGTGGAACTGCCTCAGAGGCTGGGGCCCCTGCCCCCTGGGAGCAGTGGTAGAGGGGCAGTAGTCACCCAAGATCTACTACCAGCCATGGTGTGCAGGATTGTTCATAAGAGATATGAATGTTGCCTGCACCAGAATGAAGGCAGACTGGACAACCTTATTGGAGCTGACTGGCCCTGATGTCTCGCCTCCAGCACAGCCATCTTCAGGGCAGTGAACATGCAATGTGATGCTGCTGCCATCTGGGCGCACATGCATCTTGGATTCCAGAACATCCTCCCCATCCAAGGTGTTTACCCCTCATGTATCACACACCGACCTAGTCTGCTGTCTTGTCTGTCTTGTCTGTTTGCAATTGCATCCTCTCCTACCTAACTTACCTCCCCACACATACCTATATCCCTTCCCTAACATTTCACTCTCTCCTTATGAAAAAATAGGCACCTGTCCCACAAAAAATACTGCCCCATACTTAGCTCTCCATTTCACACATGTGTCCACTGGACACAATTAATTTGGTCCAATTGGCTTGACAATACATTTATGTTGTCCTCATGCCTCTCTCTGGGGTATGAGAGTCCAAATTCATCCACAAAATCTGTCAAAATGCACAGCTGTTGCTGTACAAGAATTGGAAAGCTGTCATTCTTTCCTACCACCATCCTGCATATCCTTACCTACCTTTTACTATGATTCCCTCTGCATGGCCCATTTCACCACTGTCCTATCATCTCTTTTTCTTTTCATTTTGTTTAGTGTAGGTTTGCGTGGAGCTAAGCAAATTGCAAACCCACTCAAACCCACTTAAAAGTGCCTTAATGATGTTATGTGCTTCTCACAGTGATAGGCAAACATACGAAATAATCATCACTACCAAGTCTAAGACCCTGTCAACTATAGTCGACTGCACTCAACCACGATGCCACAGAGATCTGAAATAAAGTAAGTGTTTCCAGCAATGCATACTGATTGCCACTGACAGACTGAAAGCAACCTAATGTAAAAAAGGGAGTGTTCCTGGGACTCTGATGCAAAAATACATCAGTAGACAGCCAAATAACTAATAATGGCAGTATATAAGGCCTGGGATAGCAGGTAAATGTCCCCTTTCACCTGCAACATCTTTAAACACACCTGCTAATGCATCCATGGCACAGTTCATATGTTCAACTAGGACCCTGGTGCAGAACAACTGTCTTTGACAGTCATGCACATACAGATGGATGCAGACAATGTGTGTCACAGCCTGTATGTTTGCACATATATCTGGCAACTGCACCTGATCCAGCACTGACTCAGTAGCTCAGTCTGTTAAATACTTTGCAGAACCATTTGCCACACACAGTCCTGGGTTCAAATCCAGTGTGTTGCATGTCAATTACATTCTTGTAAAGACAGCAAGTAATGACTCAGTCTTGCACTTTTAATCCCCATAGGTTACTGCTACTGAATTATCTGCTACCCATGTTTAAAAGTCAAAGGCCTGCAGGTAGGGACACACTGCACATATTCGTGTAGCCTAACAATATGTCACCTACTACTCTGTTATTGGCACTGTTGCATAACAGATATACTTTAAGCTCATGCCTTGATTGTACTGTAAAGGTTACCCCTACCCTAGCTATGCTGTAATGACAAGGCTGCCACTGCTGCCACAGTTACACCTCCAAAGTGTTCACAATCACATTCCTCCCATGTGCTGTAGTTTGCAGCAGCAGCTGCAGCCTGGAGCATATACAGCTGTATGTTAAGCTAGCTGTTACAAACCTACGATACCTCACAAGCCCCTAGAACTATGGATACAGACAAAGCCATGCATAAGGGGGGTCAAAGGTCCAGCAACAGGGTCATGTTTACAATTTGCTCCTACAAAGATTGTGAGCTAATAGAATAACAGCTACCACATTAGCATGCATATTCTGATGGGTATGACGTGTGACACTCACATGTCTCTCTGTCTCCTTGCTGACCTCAACCCACAATGTTTAACAATGAACCACCAGATGATCACAATGTCATGTTACACTGGCCAAACATATCAGTCATAACTGGAGACATACCTCACAAACCACAACAGTGAACATTATGTGTACCTACCCTCTGTGATGCTGTAGTCTCCACACTTCACTAGTGCCCATCTCAAAGACTAAGAAAGGGGCCTAGGCCTACATGAAGGCATTAAACATTGCAATGTGGTGCCATGGCATTGGCTAATGAAAGTGCAACTCAGCCATTTTGGATGCAATTAGCAAGTCCAAGACATAGATTGGTGCACAGACAATTACCTGGTAATGAACATCACCTACAAAAAGCAAGCAACTGCCTGTGGGGAACAGGTCTGTGTATTGTTTTGCTTACACTGACAACATATTTGCAAGCTATTTGCAGATGAACACTTCAAAAAAGGATTACCTTACTCTACCAGGTATGCAATAGATGTCCCATATAATGGGATGCAGATGGGAGGCTGGAGGTATGGGGAATAGGAAGTAAAACAGTAGCCCTGTTGTACATGTATTATATTGACATGTTGATATTCTGCTGTCCAACAGCTACAGGCATGCCTCTCAATAGTCCATGCTTTGAGCCAAATCCCAGCTCTGCCTCTGTTACAGCCTCCTACAACAGTTTGGTTGTTGTAGTAAAGCTAGTGGAATCTGTATTAGACATAGTGACCCTAATTGATAGCATACAGTCCTGTAACATCAAACGATGTAATGTAATTCACATCCTCTCAGTCTGTCAGTGTCACACATAAATCATTGTGACATTGTGAAGATGTCCCTAACTGTCCATGGTGTACTCTGGCAAGGTCACTGTTTTTTGACAGTCATCCCTCATTGGTTAATACCTATGGCTAACATACCTGTCAACCCCCTACACCAGGGCTTCAGGTCATAGCCATACTTAATGGGGGGGATAGGCCCAAATTCAGTAACTAACAGATATTACTGTAGCATACTTGTTTTCTGAGGGGTCTGGTGTGTGACAGACAGATTATCTCTTGTCTGATAACACCCATCGATGATTGGCCAACCATTTGTCAGACATCCAATGTTTGTGCAAAAAGGACCACATCTATGAGGCACATGTTCACATTCCCCAAATATTTGTGTAGTGGAGAGGTAGGATATCTACAGGGAACATATACTACAGTAAGTTTGCATTGCTGTCTGTCATTATTGCACACTGGTGTTGCTGGACTGTCTCCATATAGTTGATGCAATATCACACAGCTATTTGTCTGACAGTGGCTGTATGACATATTAGTGGGAACTTGCCCATAGGGGACACACCACATGAGACTGCAGTGATGGTTGTAGAGACATACAGCAGAATCTGTTATAGCAGCCAGGGGTATACCTAGTATTGCTATGTTCTTGGTGATAGCTACACATGTAGTTTGTTGATAGACTGTGGGGCATGATGTGTGAGGCAGCAGTGGATAGTGTAAGCTGTATTGGTTGTGCAGGGCCTGTGCATAGGGGATGTCCACATATCTGGTCCTGTAATGTGTTCCTGTCTTTCAGGCATGATGCATCGTAGGAGGAATGCACCATTCACAGCTACAGAGACTGCTGTTATCCTGGATGGCCTCATCACATTCCGCTGTATAGGGGTCAACAAAATCATGACCAGCATGCTGCATTGTGGGGTGATCTTGTCAGGGAAGTAAACCAAATTGGCCAACAGGACAGGATCTCCAAGCAGGTCTGACATTGCGCCACAGATATTGTCAATGCTGCATGTCAAAGGACAGCTGATGTGGCTAGGGATCATGCTGCCACTGGTGGAGGGCCTGCAATAGAAAAGCCACTCTCAGCCACGGTGGAATTCCTGGAAAACCTAGAATCCCAGGCATCCATCACACCATACATCCTTGAGGTGGGTGCCACAGTGTGTACATCAGAGGACCATCCAGGTAAGCTTACTTTGTTCACCAGTGTAATACTGTATTTGTCATTGTGGCAGGCTCTGCATACCAGTACATGGGTGTCAGGGCTATTGGCATTGGGTGGGTTGTTTTAATCCACAGTTGTGCACACATAGCATGTCAGCAATGTAGGCAGTGTCACATTAGCTACTGTACATGTGGATATATGCACATATTTACTTCTAACACTACAACATTTGTTATTGCTGACAATCCCTGCCCCTCACCTTTTCATAGGTCTGTCAGGTGTGGCCAGAGTCTGTGGTCCTGTACCTGGTAAGTGTGATACTGTTGTTGTTTTACCAATTATATATACCCTAAGAATGTTGAGGACTGCCATTTTGCAGAAGGCACAACTCTTATGCTTAGCCAGAGTAGAATAGTTGTATGTTCCATTTCGGAGCAGTTAACTACAGTGCATATAATGGGTAATCACAGCTGTGTATTTGTACAGACATTAACACATTTGCACTTACAGTCATGAACAAGTATGCAGCCTGCTATATAGGAGGCAATCCAAGATACCTGTTCACACACTATAGGTAGATGGTACATACCTGCGGCAGTGATACTGCAGCAGCATATTATTCTCATGATAGGTGTACTGGGTATTATGTGTAGTTGTATCACATGCACTGCCATATTGCGTACCTCACATATGTATTGTACTGGCAACATTCACCATATGCAGCTGAAGTGCATGTTATAAAGGGCCTGTCTCGTCTGTGTATGTTGTCGTGTGTGTGCGTGTTGTGTATGAGATCAGTGATGAGAAGATGTGGGAATGGTAATGCAGTCATGGCTCCTCATCTGTATGAGTCTTTGTGGATTATCATACATAATAGTGCAAGTAATAATGCACTGATTTTGTCAACCTCCTCTTCACAGGTGAACGGGGGGAGGTTGCAGTCTGTCCCCTCACATCCTGATGTCAGTGTCCCATCGGACTGTGATGATGATGATGGTGGCCATAGTCAGGCACAAGTGGGATTTTTAAAGGCTGAATCTGCTCCAAAGGTTGACATCCTTCTTCCACTCCCATTGTCCTGCACACAGTTAGTATGTCCACACATACCCAGTCCCCAGATGCCACAGCAATTGGACAGTCAAATGGTGGTGACATTGAACAGGACAGTGTGACAACCTTGACATCGATGTGTGTAGACACTGGCCATACCAGACAGCTGGTGAGGTCCCACAACAGGCAGATTGACAGGGATGCTCAAAGGAGGACTGCTGTTCATCCACCGCCTGTCACAGGTCTCACATCACAGGTCACTCGTATGGTTTGGGCATCACAGACATGTACTGAATGCAACACCAGACGGATGCTCAGGGTTATGGATGCAGCACAGTCTGACATCCATGACTGCATCTATCACATTGGTGATGTCATGGTTCATTTCACTGATGTAGTGGACAGACAGTGAGCTGAGACAGTGTCTGTCTTTGACCGCACATTGTCTGTGCTGGAACATCTGGCTGGAGTAGGACATTTGGCACGTGGACATAGGTCAGCAACACCATATGCTGAGAGCCTACGTGGCTGTGCACAGTCACATTTTCATAGTGGCAGTACCTCCAGCACTACAGAGTGATGTATGCTGTCCACACCATGATGACATGACAGGCCATGGGAACATGGTCCTGGGCAATTCTGTAGGGGACATGGGCCCAGTAAACAACAGTCATCATCAGCCACTAGCACCACATCTGACCTTGGGCATGGTGGTGCCAGTGCCCCGCCTGACAGAGCAAGTTCCCATGTTCATGGCCAGAGATGGTGAACTGTCTACTCTGCCATGTATGGTCTACAGCTGTCCAACTTACACATGTGTAGGGCTAGCACTGGGATTGACTGCATTCGTGCACACCATCAAACATCTCTGTTACATGCAGGTCACCAACAGACACACACCACCTTTCCATGGCCAATCTAACCAGAACCCCTTGCTCACACACATGCTGTCAACTGTATGACACAGCCTAGGCCTCTGGCACCCCCACACCACACCCTGTGCATGTAATGATACTTGTGCCACATCCCTGCCATCCATGCCATCGATGCAGGGACATGCAAATATGTGTCTGATGCACAAGGTGACTACATTACTTTCAATGTACTTGTGTAGTAGAGTATTGTTATGTCATAGCAGGTGCTGTGGGCCATGAGAGATACTGTGTGCTTGCATGTGTCATGACTACACTGCAAACCTTTTGTGTATCTTAGCTGCATGATGTTGCATTGGCATTAGTGTGACAGAATGACAGGTGTATCACGGACCTGTGTATGATTCTGTTCCAAGGGTGTGAGTGGTTATCCTATGGACACATGGCAGCAGTACTATGGCACATGATGGCATGGCAGCACAGCAGAAATAAGACATCAGCAAGGTATGGCAGTATTCATGCATGGTTCTCTAGGTGCATATGTGTAGAAGGGTGTGCCTGGAACACTGGGGGCAGCCATTGTAATTATGCATTCATACTTTGTGACAAGGTCTGCTACCCTTAATACATGTCACCTTGGTTTTCTGAATGTAGAAATCTAGATGGTGGCAGACAGCAGTTATGCCTATGTAGAGGAGGGCAATTTAAGACCGGGAGCTTGTCACAGGGCTGTAAAATGCATAACCATTACACAGAAATAGTCCATATGGGCATGTCTGTTGTCATACAAGGGGATATATCTGCACCCACACACACACACACACACACACACACACACACACACACACACGCAGAGTTGGCTGGTGTGAAACTATAATCCCTACTTGTCTACTATTACACACTATAGCTTACAGTACTTATCTCATGTACCACAGAGTTTATTTAATATTGGACTGTCAGCTAGTACTTTTAAGGTGGATAACATCAGCAGGTCTTGTAGACAAAGATATTTAGAAGCCAGCTGCTAGTCTTAGGCCCATAAAGTGCATAACTATTGCATGGAGATAGCCCATATGGGCATGTATGTACTGCTGCAGATGCATGTATGCATACACAGTCACACACAGAAAGTTGGATGATTGCCCTACCTATTTAGTACTATACCCTACAGTTTGCAGTACTTATCATATGCACCATGGAGATTACTTGATATTATGGTGTCAGCCAGTGCTGGTAAGGTGGATGACTTCAGCAGGCTTTGAAAAGGATGCCAGTGTAGAGGCCATCTTGTAGTCACAGGCTCTTAAAATGTATAACCATTGCACAGAAGATAGGCATTTATGCACTGCTGCAAGTGGAGATACTTACATACAGAGTTGTCTGTTGTGAGATTAGAACCCCTACCCATCTAGTATTGCACAGTATAGTTTACATTACTTATTGCATGCACAACACTGTTTACCAGGTAATATGCTATGAGTCAGTGCTCTTAAGGTGGATGACATCAGCAGACCTTGTAATGGAGGCCAATGTTGAGGCTAGCAGCTAGCCAGTTGACATAAAGTGCATAAACATTGCACAGAGATAGCCTATACAAGCTTGTCTGAAATGTACGGCATGGGGACATATTCACACACACACACACACACACACACACACACACACACACACACACACACACACACACACACACACACACACACACACACACACACACACACACACACACACACACACACACACACACACACACACACACACACACACAACACACAGTTGGATGATGTCACATTAGATCTCCTACATGTCTAGGTACACATTACAGTTTGCTATACTTATCACATGCACCATGGAGTTTATCTGTTTTTAGATAGCAAGTCACTGCTCTTAAGGTGGATGACGTTCGCAGGCCTTGTAGAGGAGGGAATTTAGAGGCCAGCAGCTAGTCACAAGGCCATAAAATGTATACCATTACACAGTGACAGCTCACATGAGCATATCCATAGTGTTTTGAAGGGACACATTGATACACACACACACACACACACACACACACACACACACACACACACACACACACACACACAATATGAGATTAGAACTCCTACCTAGCTAGTATTACACACTACAGCTCACAGTACCCATTACATGTGACATAGGTTACATCTGTGCATATGTTGATGCCGACACAGTACTTGTAGAGTAAGAAAAGTGGCTTTGTGTTAGACAGTATGTGTGGCCTGCAGAGTGATACTGCTTGGTACTGTTATTGTATCTAGTGTCCTAGCAGTGGGATACCTAGTAATATCCCTGATATGTGTGTACATTTACCCTGCCCATATGTGGCTGTTTGCAATTTGATAGACAGACATGTGGCCAGGGACAGTATGGCCTCTCCACATATTTTTGGCCCATTTCATATAACTATTGTTGTTTTCTGGCAAATTAGTGGAAATCAGTCAAGATTTAAGTAAATTAATACTGACAGATATTTGTGTTTCAGACTGCATGCACAACAGGAGAGTCATGCAAATGTAGGACCTGTTATTCTATCCATGTTCTACATTTGTGAGAGCAATGATCATAAACCTGTCCCAAGTTCTGGGCCTTGGTCCCACTTTTATTCACTTTATTTGTCCAAATTTCCTGCTGTAAGAGGTTTAGAGGTATGATGTGACTAGGGTACATGGTGAAACACCACACACAAGATGTACATGTTTTTGCATAATGTCCAGTTTTTCACCACATAGTTCTGCTGTGTTCCTCATACATTTGTGGTTTCCTGGTGCTATACTGTACATTGGTCACTGACCTGTACCTACGGATACATTAAATTGATGGCCTTTGCATCCTGCAGCTAATCTGACCTGTTGCATTCTACTGTTAAACTAGCCACCTGCTAGATTACTCAGGGCGTGTATAATGTCTATCTTGTAGGTATGGCCCTTTGTGTCCCCATTCACCCTGGCTTTGTCCAGCTTTCTTGCAGTAACAGATTGAAGGGTTATGGCAGTCTGTGAGACTACCTCCATATGAGTACCCCAGAGGCAAAAGATGTTGGATGCTACTAGATTTGAACCATCTGCACCATCGCACATACTATTGTCCCTGGCCCACATGGGCCACCAGACAGAGAGGTTTCCTCCCTCACACTATCAGCAAGATAGGGGAATTTTCTTGTCTGCTGGTATATCATTGCAGACTTACTGTTACAGCAGTTGTATGGCAACACTGATGTGTTTGGGGTGGGGGACAACCAGCCTATGCTCTGCTGGCATAGTCATGTGACTGCCTAGTGATCCCACTGTTTGGCATCTCCCTGGACTACTGTCATGGAGTTTCCAGCATTGTGGCCTAGTGGTTATTATGGGGCACATACTAGTGAACAGATTACCTGTTGTCCCAAGTGGCTGTTAGATCTGTACAAGTAGCCCATTATCCCACTATAGATCTCTGCAAGTAGTCCAGTAGGACACTATATATAGCCCACTATATTCCCTTACATACATGTGGCAGGTCCATACATATGCTACCATATTGTAGTGCCCCTTAATAGTGGTGTACAGGAGAGTGACTTACCTTGTAAGTGAAGCAGTTGACTGACCTGTAGTTCAGGGCTGACACTGTCTGATGAAGCAGTTCACAGCCAATACATGGTGAGGTATAGGTTGTGTGGCCAGGCTGGCATCAATTTTACTGATATGTATGTGAGTCAAAATAAAGTGTCAGTCCCTAGGGCCTTAGTTTGTCAGTGCATGTGCTACGCATTGTCTCTTGGTCATGGCCAGGGTATATTGGGCATGCCTACATCTGCCTACAGGGACAGCCTCAGGGGGTTCCTCCTCTGAGTCACTCTGTGGGTGTGGCTGTGGTGACCTAGGCACTCATTGGGGGGGCTGTGCATACCTTTTTTTTGCTGATTCTGCTACAGCTGTTTCCACAGGATCATATTGTGTAGCATGGCACATACTGTGAACATCTGTGCATGTGTGGCTGAAGAGTACTGCAAGGCTCCGCCAGATATATCGAGGCACCAGAACCATGACTTCAACAGGCCAAATACATGCTATGTGATGCTCCTGGATTGTGTATGTGCCTCATCATGGTATTCTTTGTACGGTGTGTGTGCATTTCTGATGGGTGTCATCACCCATAGTTTCATTGCGTAGCCAGCACTCCAAGTAAATGGCCATGTGGGATGTCCCCCCTAGCAAACATCTGGTACATATGTGATGAGTGCCAGATATGGGAATCATGATAACTGTCAGGGATGCTGCACACACATTCACAATAATGACCTGGGCCTTGCACGTGACGTGGCAGCTGATGGAGTGGTACCCATTGCGGTTAACATAGATTCTATCTACTTCACCGGGTGGTGCCTTGATGTATACATGAGTCTAATCTATGGCACCCAGTACCTCAGGGTAATTTGCTACATGGTAGAAGAGTCACATACTGCTGGCCCTCTCCTCAGGGGTGTGGGGAAGATAAATGTGCTCACTGGCATGTGTAGGCATGGAATCCAGGAAGTGGTGGAATACCCTGGAAGCAGATGCCTGTGAGACCCCCATCATGTCCCCAGTTGGTCTTTAGAAAGTACATGTAGCTAATATCCAAAGGGCTAGACATACCTTTGTTTCCACTGGGATGGGTTCCTCTCTGTTGGCTCTGGGTCTAGTTGGGGGCAGCAAAGCTCACTGAGTTGTTGTAGTATGTCCCTGTCAGCCCTGTAGCACTCTATAATCTCCAGCTCATGTAGATCCTGGTAGGTTACCCTGGGCTTGAACACTCTTCTCCCTCTCAGTCTAGGCCTATGGTCAGCATTAGCAGCAGCTGCATTGATAGCAGCTAGCACATACATATGTAGTAGACCTGCATCAGCCCCTAGTATTCTGTAGGTTAAAATTCCCAAGTCTGAACTCCAATGGTGCAGAGTGTGGGAGAAATCAGATTGTACGGTGTGCATGCTTTATAGTACTTTGCTGTAGGTGTACTCTGTGTGATTGGCTATCTATGATGCATTCCACCTGCCAGGTACATTATTAAGGGGTTTAATGGCCCTAGTTTAAGTGAAACAGGGCTCAGCATTACTTAATATATCACTGGCTTTCTCAGCCAATTTTTTTTAACAGCCTTCCTTGCTGAGCACTTTGGCATGCCAAGCAAACACACGGCAATGATAAACAACGCTTGGCAGTGAGCAGATATGCTGCCATGGCAGGTCATGCTCAGCATGGCTGTGCACCACATAAACACCCTCAAACCCTCTGAAAGATGCACCCCTAAGGTAAACAAACAAAGCTTAGCAGTCATAAGACCCTCCCCCACTGAGCAGAGTGGCAGGCAGAGCAAACAGGTACCACTGAGCTCCAATGAGCTTAAACGTTTGCATGCACACCCCATTTTGATGTCAGCTACCTCTTCTGTGGACACTAACATGGTTTTCTGGCTACATGGATGGGATCTGCAGACACAGATACCCATTTGTGATATTCAGTAACTCAGCTCATTTGCATACAGATCCATGCACAGTACCTGGTAACTACATGGATTCAAATCTTATCTCATTGGCAACCACAGCAGTCCTACCTTGTACATACTCCACACATGGTCCTCTAATGCGTTACTGTTTCATACTGACAAATTCTCTTTTTTTACAATATATATATATATATATATATATATATATATATATATATATATATATTTATAATGGCAGTTTTGCGCACAGTGCCGCACCATGCGAACATATCCAGGGCATTAAAAAATATATTTTGCATTATTTTCCATTTAGTTTTGGACACACAGTGGTTACTTTTGCACATATCTATGTCCTCTATATTATTTCTGCCACTGTAACTACACTTTTCCAATCCCTGGTGTCATTTTTACATCCTGTGCACAGAATTTTTCTGCGTACATTACGGACACCAACATGGGGTCAACACAACTGCCTATCTGCTTGTCTGATCACTCTACCTGCCTCATTTGCATGCATTTCACCTGCTTATGAGGTGATTTGCATACCATGGTCACTTCCGTGTTCGCACACTCGTGCACGCCCCTTGTCTCCCTTTACTGGAATGTGCATCTCCTTTCTTCTGTGTAAGCACCATGCCACTTTGTCTACATGGCAAATAAGCCAGTGTAGGTTTTATTAAATTCCCCATGTATAACTGGACATCAAATATCATGCATAAACAGTTATCTTGGCAAAAACCTAGAGACCTATTTGAAAACTGTTAATGGATTTGTTTAATGTTAAAATTTTGTTGTGGACTCTGTATATAGTTTTATGTGTTTTAGTTTGTTTTATATTATAAATGTATTTCATGTAGATTTAAAATATAGTTTGTGTCTTTCGCTTTTCCCAGTTAGGGGCTGCCACAGCAGAACTCCGGTCTGCTAATGATTGGCAGTAGATTCTAACGTGCCAAGTTGCCGGCTCTGACACACAACCTTCAACGAAGGTACACCCATTCATGCATGTCTACACAAAGAAGACACTCTAGCTGAGAATTGAACAGGACAACGTCTTACTGTGAGGTAACAATGCTAACGCAGCACCACCACCACAGTAAAAAGTTTTAAAAAATGTCAGAATAATGTTCTGCAATATAAATACATTAAGAAATATGTTCTAATAAATACACACAGACTCATTGTTATATATCTATATAAACAAACATAAACACTGCAACTATCCACACAAATGTATTGAACACTCAGTCTACCCCTATTTTTAGATAGTATCACTAGTATTTGCCTTGTACATCTATCCTGTCCTTCATAAAATTCTTATTTTGTGGTAAATCACAGAGGATAACAGACTGTCAATAATGGTAAACATTATAGTTTTATATATATTATTGTTTAGAAAATGTATTGTGATGCAAAATTTATTATTTTATTAACATTTTATGTGAATTAAAGTAGTGTTTAAAAATTGACATGATTTTGTACCTTTGCCCCTATTGCTTTTGTCTTTGTCCAGAATGGGGCACCCAGACCTGTAGCTCTCTATCTATCTATCTATCTATCTATCTATCTATCTATCTATCTATCTATAATATATAAAAGTTCATAGATTCATATGTAAGTACTAGGCTTGTTGCCCTTATGAACCACTGTAAGCCTAGCCAATTTCCCTTTCAGTGCTTGAATTAACCTGTTTCTATCTATCTATCTAGGTAGATAGATATAGTTATAGATATCGATATAGCTATAGATATAGATAGATACAGATATAGATATAGATAGAGATCTTTGCACACAAACCCTTACATTCACCATATTCATGTCTGTGTAGGTGCATGCAAACATACACACATAAAAGTATTCATACATACACCCACACACATACCACAGGCATATGCAAACATATATCTGTACACATAGATGTGCATTTTTTTTCTGCAGCCATAGGACATGTGACACAGAGACATGTAGACTTACCCTAACCCTAAGAAGTAGGAATTTTGCAGCCTACTATACCATTGGTGAAGTGGGCATAGGAATGGATGGATCTATGATTGCACTTTACAAAACAGTATTGGAATGAACTGCTAAGTGCAGTTCAGCACATAGTTTGCATTACTAAGACAATAAACTGAAAAGAGATTTTATGCCACTTTATCAAAAGCAAGGCTTTATATCTCTATACCACTGGAGCATGCATGAAACAGAAATCAACATCTGAAAGACAAAATGGACCAAAATGGAAATCTAAGCATGATAGTGACATTTCAGCAGCAGGAAGAAAACAGGGACATACACCTAGAGCAGTACTACTACAAGTTAATAGCAGGTGCCACTTCATATACATTTTGGCATAGCTCAAAATCAAGAGGTATTTGCTGATAGTATCTGTGGCACTGCATGGTTTGAAAGCTCTGCAAGGAAGAAAAGGATGCCATGGCTATTGTCCTTTAAAAATATTATGTCTACATAGAAGGCGCTAGTTTCTGGTTTAAAGCAATCATAGTCTTTCTGACTGACAAATTCTAATCAGTAGTCTCCCATATGAGTGCTATATGTGTTAAACAGGACAAATTTGTACTACCTGAAGTATGTTTGGTGATGGTTACTGGAGTAGCATGCAGCTTTCCTCAGTAACAGTAACATGGCTCATAAGCATGTCTTCTTTCACCATAAACTACAACATTTATTCATAATTCTGTGAACATGGTCTCCAGAACCATAGGCCAAATATTTCATATTTTTGCGAGCTGCCCTTCAGACATTTTCAAAATGCAAATGGCTGGCCTGGGCACTCTCGGTGGATCATGCTAACAACTTCCTATGTGTAATGTGCATAATAAAAGGAAAAAGACGTAAGTTTTACATTGCCTTGTTGTGTGTTGCATGTGAAGATGAATATTTTATTGAATTTCTTGAGAGTAGTTTTTACATTCTATTTTCTTTATGCTTAAATATATATACATATATATATATATATATATATATATATATATATATATATATATATGTATATATGGAAACAGAGAGAGAGAACTCTATCTATAGAGAGCAGAGTTATAGCTGGCTCACCCAGCAATCTGTGCCAGTAACCGATCTTACACCCCACTCCTATGCTAATAATGAAAAGGGAAAAAAGGAAATGCTTGAAAGCACATACCCACTCCCAGTCATGCCCCCTCCCTACCAGCAACAGCACTAAAAAGTTGCTTTCTGTGACCGAGTTTCTGAAATACCAGTACAGAAAGAATGCTGGAACGGCACTCAGATTGTTACCATTAACAAGTTGCTCCTGAGGCTCATGCTCCCTTAGCCACACCCTCATTGCACTACTAAGAAGGAGTGATTGAATAAAATATTAGCAGTTTGGCTTAAACCAGTATTTTGATTTTACTTAACAGTAGTTGCTCTTGCCTTGAAATTTATGACTTTGTACTGCAGTTCCCACTCAAGATGAGCTGTTATTTTTTATCCTGAAGCACATTATCTTCCAACTGTATTGCAACAATAACTATTTTAAGTTAAAAGATATATCTTAATTTGCATTATATCCTGTGATTTTGTATGATTTCACAGTCTGGATATACCTGTAGTATAATAGTGTCATGAGACATGCACAGTAACACTGTGGACTGCAATACTGAGGAGAGTAGCAAAGTGCAGCCATAAACCTCTGTGTGTTAACCCAGTGGGGAAGATATTGATTTGTGCACCAACAGACAAGTTGCATTGATATAGCTGTGTTTCATGGAAAAATGTAACCTTTGCAAGTTGTTACAATGTATCATCACAATGTTCAGCAAAGCAATGTAGTACAATGCATGTGAGTATGCTGAGCAGCATGTGGACATGGACAATCTGTATATATCACAGACCTCATGTTGTCATGACTTATATAGCAGCATACATGTGCTACTGTTGCTATGAAAAAAAGAGATTATGATCATTTTGCCCATGCATACCGTATATGTGCACCAAGATATCACAAGAAAATATTTAGCAAAAAATGCTAAAACTGCTGTTGTTGAAATGTTTTACTACATGTATGCATTATGCTGTTATAGCTGCAAGCAGTCATGTCGCCACCTACAGCATTAACATTGTACAAAGAAGAGGTGGCCCTATGTTGCAGAAAGATAAGGCTTTTATTTTAACTTAAATGACCTGTGTTTGACTAGCTGCACAATCACTGGATACGCCATGTTGTGGGAGGGTGGGAGTCAGCAGACAAAATGGGCTTGTCCATCCTGAGTTGAGAGAACAGCCCAGGCTCACTGCAATATAGCAATATTATTAGCCTGACAAGCAGCAAAAGTGGTGTACCATTAGGTCTGTGGTTGAACATGTGTAGAAGCATGTAAGCACCTACAGATGCAGCATCACCAAGTGGAACTAACAGAGTTACCAAAGGATTGCAAGGGATGGAACACACCCTTGCAGCAATATGATGCTGTAACAGTGCTCCTGATCTCTATACTGACCCCAGTCATGGATCAGGTGAGCAGGTTGCAGGCTAAGGCAGGCCCTGTTTTCAGTGAACAAGGGAAAGAGCTGGTGGCAGCTAATGAACAGCTGCCAGGAGGGGGGTAGAATCACTGAGCAAATCTTTGAGCCTTTTGTGAGAGATTCAAGTATCGAGCCAAATCTGAGGCTGAACTCTCAAAAACAATCACATCCTTGTGGTCCTCACTCTCCTACATCACACTTGACTCTGCACATTCCCACACTTAATTATCATACAAAGAGGCACTTACAAATCATTGTCCAACCAACAAAGGCTGGATAGGAGCAAGGCATAACATAAGTTATTGGATAATTAATTGATATTTATTAGTTAATTGTTTTGTTTGCTATGGTATTTAAACTGAGCTTATTTTGCTATGTTTTATACTCCTTGAAGGCATTTGCCAAAGCGCTAGAAGTATAATAAATCAAGTGTATTCTTCGTCAGTTGTTTTATGTTTATTCTTTTTTTTTTTTTTTTTTTTTTTTTTTTTTGTAGCATAAGTTAAGTCCTGCAGCAATGGTTAGTTACCAGACACTCCCATGGATTTAATAAACTCCATGTAGGAATAGTGTTATTCCTACACAGAGTGAATGGTGTCTGTGTCTGCATCTCCCTCTCAGCAGAGCACCATTAATATTAATGAAGGCGCGATGCTGAGATGGATCTGTGTACATGGATTCTGAATGAGTGCTAGGGGGTGCGTTACAGTGCTCGCAGATCAGTAAATGCTCCCTGCCCTCTCAAAGTGACATATGGCACTTTCACAGTAAAGAAAGTGTCCTCAGACACTTATTTAAGAAATGAAGTGTAATGTCATGTAGGGGGTGTGTTACAGTATCAGTAATACATGCCCTGCATTGAGAAATTGCCATATGACACTAAAGCAATAAAGAAAGTGTCCTTTGGCACTTATTTAAGAATATGAAGTGTAATGTCATGTAGGGGGTGTGTTATAGTATCCGTAACACACCCCCTGCATTGTGAAAGTGCTGTACAGCAATAAAACAATAAAGAAAGTGCCCTCGGACACTTATTTAATAATGTGAAGTATAATGTTTAATTTCCATTAATGGTTATTTTCTTTTATTTCTTTTTGTTAAATGTTTAAGCATAGCTGAGCAGGTCTGTACAGCGCAGCGCTTTGTTCAGCATTGTTTAGATGTACCGAGAAGCTATATATATAGAAATGTTTAGCTGAAGCCTTCACAGCCGAGTTAGCTCATGGCTTTATGTGCAGTAGGTGCACAGTTCAAATACCAAAACAGACCACTCCGCTTTTACATGGGAAAGCCTTTTTAAAATAATGTTTATTTTATTTATTTATATAGTTATTGATATTTGTTAACCAGGGTAGTGTAGCTGGTCCGGAATCCCAGTTTTAGTGGTGATATGAGGTGAAAACCACCTTTTAAACAGAAGTGTCTGATACAGTACAGTCACAGCCCAAGGTAATGTAATGAAAGCACATAGGGGGAGGTTGTGTAAAGTAAAATGCATGCACTTAATTATAATGGATCAATAATTAGTAATTAATATCCAATTGTTATTTTTTTTAAATGAAAACTTTTGTTTGCCCTTAGCTCAGTTTTTCTAAGCACTGCTAAGCCAAGCCAAGCAATGCTTAAACAGGACCTGTCTGAGGAATGCTTAGCAATGCTTAGCTCCACTTAGCTGGATTGAATATTGCTGAGCAGTCCTATTTTAAGCAGTCCTCAGCTAAGTGGATTTGCACACCACTAAGTACTGCGAAGCATTTGTCACTTTAAGTGCTGCTCAAATTAGCTTAGCAGGTGTGTGCACTGCTGTGCTTTGCTCAGCATTTTTTAAAAATGGACCATTAGTGGCAAAGAGTGGGAAAATGGCCTTATTTAAACCACACAGGTGGGAATGCAGGCAGAACCTGTTAGAGTTTGATCCGTGCAGGAACTATGGCAGGTGCTGGAGAGGGAGCTCGCTTTCAGGTGCAGTGCTGGGGCATGTTAGAGTCCAAGATCATGGCTGGACTCCTTTTTAAGAACTATGATGACAGACTGCAGTAGGGCCAGTACCAGGGCTCAGAATATAAGTCTGAGTCCTGGGACCATCTGGCACGTGAGCTCACCAATGCCACTGGCATCTCCCATACTGGTGATCTGGTCTGTCATCATTATGATGACCTAAAATAGGGGAAGGTGGTGGTCTTAGTCCAGTGGATCCAAGATGCTTGGGCCCAGAATGCCCCAGATGTTTGTAAGTATATCAACTGGTGATTTATCAAATTGTAGTATGAATATCTGATAGACAGGCATGCATAATGGTGTGTTTTCCTCCCACATATGCAGAGGAGAGGGCTCATGATATTGAGGCCCATGCTGGATGTCTGGCAAGGCTGCACCAACAGTGTGGTGAGTACAGGTCTAACTTGCAATACATAGTACAATAAATAAGAAAGTGTAATTGTCTACTGCCATTAGGCAAAGTATGTTCTGAGTGTACTGAATACATGTGTTATTAGACCAACACTGATATAAGTGACTAATGCCATGTACTATGTAAAACAGATGAAGAGAGGAAATAAGCTACTATTAATGAAAGAAATCCAAATATATACTGTGTAGGAATTAATCTGGTAATAAAGTACACTGTGATTGTTACTGTGAAGGTAATAAATGATATTCATTCATCATCTACAGGATGTGCAGTACAACTGAATTTAGAATTTTGAATTTAATAAACCATTGTGTCATGTCACCATCTATAAAACTTATTACCACAAACTGTGTTTACACTGGTCTGTTGTTAAAGAAGTACAAGTATACAGGTGCCACACAGCAAATATGGCTTTGAGAGCATGAACTGACTGAGGTTTGTCTGATAACCAGTTGTTATGCCAAACTGTATATGTGGACCTGTAAAATAAGATACAATGAAATGTGATATATGTTCTGCACTAAGATCTGAACCTTGAATAATAATGTGTAATGTATTATGGTGTGTTCCCTGCAGCATACTCTTGTGTTAACCTTTGCATTTTAGCTATATGTAGTCCTGAATGTAGGTATAAATATGCAAGCAAGTATGAGACTCTGATAGGTAAAGACTGCAAATATATGATGTGCAAATATATATGGGTTGGATATGCAACCCATCAACCTGCTATGGTCTGTACAGATCACACATATTCACATCCACTAGGAGTTAAATTTGTACACTTGCATTCAAAGTATTAATACACAGTTCGCTAACTATCTGTCATGCATGAATCCCTGGCATGTATGTTCAACTGTCACTAGAGTCTTCTATGACACACCAGTTATATTACAAGGTCAGACTGTGTAACCAAGTGCTTTTTAAGCACAAATTAGACAAGCAGCAGACAGTGGTGGTGACATTGAACAGGACAGTGTGACAACCTTGACATCGATGTGTGTAGACACTGGCCATACCAGACAGCTCGTGAGGTCCCACACAGGCAGATTGACAGGGATGCTCAAAGGAGGACTGCTGTTCATCCACCTCCTGTCACAGGTCTCACATCACAGGTCAATCATATGGTTTGGGCCATCATGAAGGCACAGACATGTACTAAATGCAACACCAGACGGATGCTCAGGGTTATGGATGCAGCACAGTCTGACATCCATGACTGCAGCTATCAAATTGGTGATGTCATGGTTCATTTCACTGATGTAGTGGACAGACAGTGAGCTGAGACAGTGTCTGTCTTTGCCCGCACATTGTCTGTGCTGGAACATCTGGCTGGAGTAGGACATTTGTCACGTGGACATAGGTCAGCAACACCATATGCTGAGAGCCTATGTGGCTGTGCACAGTCACACTTTCATAGTGGCAGTACCTCCAGCCCTACAGAGTGATGTATGCTGTCCACACCATGATGACATGACAGGCCATGAGCACACGGTCCTGGACAATTCTGTAGGGGATATGGGCCCAGTAAACAGCAGTCATCATCAGCCACTAGCACCACATCTGACCTTGGGCATGGTGGTGCCAGTGCCCCGCCTGACAGAGCAAGTTCCCATGTTCATGGCCAGAGATGGTGAACTGTCTACTCTGCCATGTATGGTCTACAGCTGTCCAACTTACACATGTGTAGGGCTAGCACTGGGATTGACTGCTTTCGTGCACACCCTCAAACATCTCTGTTACATGCAGGTCACCAACAGACACACGCCACCTTTCCATGGCCAATCTAATCAGAACCCCTTGCTCACACACATGCTGTCAACTGTATGACACAGCCTAGGCTTCTGGCACCCCCACACCACACCCTGTGCATGTAATGATACCTGTGTCACATCCCTGCCATCCATGCCATTGATGCAGGGACATGCAAATATGTGTCTGATGCACAAGGTGACTACATTACTTTCAATGTACTTGTGTAGCAGAGTATCGTTATGTCATAGCAGGTGTTGTGGGCCATGAGAGATACTGTGTGCTTGCATGTGTCATGACTACACAGCAAACCTTTTGTGTATCTTAGCTGCATGATGTTGCATTGGCATTAGTGTGACAGAATGACAGGTGTATCACAGTCCTATGTATGATTCTGTTCCAAGGGTGTGAGTGGTTATCCTATGGACACATGGCAGCAGTGCTGTGGCACATGATGGCATGGCAGCACAGCAGAAATAAGACATCAGCAAGGTATGGCAGTATTCATGCATGGTTCTCTAGGTGCATATGTGTAGAAGGGTGTGTCTGGAACACTGGAGGCAGCCATTGTAATTATGCATTCATACTTTGTGACAAGGTCTGCTACCCTTAATACATGTCACCTTGGTTTTCTGAATGTAGAAATTTAGATGGTGGCAGACAGCAGTTATGCCTATGTAGAGGAGGGCAATATAAGACCAGGAGCTTGTCAAAGGGCTGTAAAATGCATAACCATTGCACAGAAATAGCCCATATGGACATGTCTGTTGTCATACAAGAGGATATATCTGCACCCACACACACACACACACACACACACACACACACACACACACACACACACACACACACACACACACACACACACACAGAGTTGGCTGGTGTGAAACTATAATCCCTACGTGTCTACTATTACACACTATAGCTTACAGTACTTATCTCATGTACCACAGAGTTTGTCTAATATTGGACTATCAGCTAGTACTCTTAAGGTGGATAACATCAGCAGGTCTTGTAGACAAAGGTATTTAGAAGCCAGCAGCTAGTCTTAGGCCCATAAAATGCATAACCATTGCATGGGGATAGCCCAAATGGGCATGTATGTACTGCTGCAGATGCATGTATGCATACACAGACACACACAGAAAGTTGGATGATTGCCCTACCTATTTAGTACTATACCCTACAGTTTGCAGTACTTATCATATGCACCATGGAGATTACTTGATATTATGGTGTCAGCCAGTGCTGTTAAGGTGGATGACATCAGCAGGCTTTGTAAAGGATGCCAGTGTAGAGGCCATCTTGTAGTCACAGGCTCTTAAAATGTATAACCATTGCACAGAAGATAGGCATTTTTGCACTGCTGCAAGTGGAGATACTTACATACAGAGTTGTCTGTTGTGAAATTAGAACCCCTACCTATCTAGCATTGCACAGTATAGTTCACATTACTTATTGCATGCAACACACTGTTTACCAGGTAATAAGCTACAAGTCAGTGCTCTTAAGGTGGATGACATCAGCAGACCTTGTAATGGAGGCCAATGTTGAGGCCAGCAGCTAGCCAGTGGACATAAAGTGCATAAACATTGCACAGAGATAGCCTATACAAGTTTGTCTGAAATGTGCTGCATGGGGACATATTCACACACACACACACACACAGACACACACACACGCACACACACACACACACAGACACACACACACACACACACACACACACACACACACACACACACACACACACACACACACAGTTGGATGATGTCAGATTAGATCTCCTACATGTCTAGGTATTATACATTACAATTTGCTATACTTATCACATGCACCATGGAGTTTATCTGTTGTTAGATAGTAAGTCACTGCTCTTAAGGTGGATGACATTCACAGGCCTTGTAGAGGAGGGACTTTAGAGGCCAGCAGCTAGTCACAAGGCCATAAAATGTATACCATTACACAGCGACAGCTCACATGAGCATATCCATAGTGTTTTGAAGGGACACATTGATACACACACACACACACACACACACACACACACACACACACACACACACACACACACACAAACACACACATAGAGGATATGAGATTAGAACTCCTACCTAGCTAGTATTACACACTACAGCTCACAGTACCCATTACATGTGCCATAGGTTACATCTGTGCATATGTTGATGCCGGCACAGTACTTGTAGAGTAAGAAAAGTGGCTTTGTGTTAGACAGTCTGTGAGGCCTGCCGAGTGATACTGCTTGGTACAGTTATTGTATCTAGTGTCCTAGCAGGGGGATACCTAGTAATATCCCTGATATGTGTGTACATTTACCCTGCCCATATGTGGCTGTTTGCATTTTGATAGACAGACATGTGGCCAGGGACAGTATGGCCTCTCCACATATTTTTGGCCCATTTCGTATAACTATTGTTGTTTTCTGGCAAATTAGTGGAAATCAGTCAAGATTTAAGTAAATTAATACTGACAGCTATTTGAGTTTCAGACTGCATGCACAACAGGAGTGTCATGCAAATGTAGGCCCTGTTATTCTATCCACATTCTACATTTGTGAGAGCAATGATCATAAACCTGTCCCAAGTTCTGGGCCTTGGTCCCACTTTTATTCACTTTATTTGTCCAAATTTCCTGCTGTAAGAGGTTTAGAGGTATGATGTGACTAGGGTACACGGTGAAGCACCACACACAAGATGTACATGTTTTTGCATAATGTCCAGTTTTTCACCCCATATTTCTGCTGTGTTCCTCATACATTTGTGGTTTCCTGGTGCTATACTGTACATTGGTCACTGACCTGTACCTACGGACACAATAAATTGATGGCCTTTGCATCCTGCAGCTAATCTGACCTGTTGCATTCTACTGTTAAACTAGCCACCTGCTAGATTACTCAGGGCGTGTATAATGTCTGTCTTGTAGGTATGGCCTTTTGTGTCCCCATTCACCCTGGCTTTGTCCAGCTTTCTTGCAGTAACAGATTGAAGGGTTATGGCAGTCAGTGGGACTATCTCCATATGAGTACCCCGGAGGCAAAAGATGTTGGATGCTACTAGATTTGAACCATCTGCACCATCGCACATACTATTGTCCCTGGCCCACATGGGCCACCAGAAAGAGAGGTTTCCTCCCTCACACTATCAGCAAGATAGGGGAATTTTCTTGTCTGCTGGTATATCATTGCAGACTTACTGTTACAGCAGTTGTTTGGCAACACTGATGTGTTTGGGGTGGGGGAAAACCAGCCTATGCTCTGCTGGCATAGACAGTCATGTGACTGCCTAGTGATCCCACTGTTTGGCATCTCCCTGGACTACTGTCATGGAGTTTCCAGCCATGTGGCCTAGTGGTTGTTATGGGGCACATACTAGTGAACAGATTACCTGTTGTCCCAAGTGGCTGTTAGATCTGTACAAGTAGCCCAGTATCCCACTATAGATCTCTGCAAGTAGTCCAGTAGGACACTATATATAGCCCACTATATTCCCTTACATACATGTGGCAGGTCCATACATATGCTACCATATTGTAGTACACCTTAATAGTGGTGTACAGGAGAGTGACTTACCTTGCAAGTGAAGCAGTTGACTGACCTGTAGTTCGGGGCTGACATTGTCTGATGAAGCAGTTCACAGCCAATACATGGTGAGGTATAGGTTGTGTGGCCAGGCTGGCATCAATTTTACTGATATGTATGTGAGTCGAAGTACAGTGTCAGTCCCTATGGCCTTAGTTTGTCAGTGCATGTGCTACGCATTGTCTCTTGGCCAAGGCCAGGGTATATTGAGCATGCCTACATCTGCCTACAGGGACAGCCTCAGGGGGTTCCTCCTCTGAGTCATTCTGTGGGTGTGGCTGTGGTGACCTAGGCACTCATTGGGGGGGCTGTGCATACCTTTTCTTTGCTGATTCTGCTACAGCTGTTTCCACAGGATCATATTGTGTAGCATGGCACATACTGTGAACATCTGTGCACATGTGGCTGAAGAGTACTGCAAGGCTCCGCCAGATATATCGAGGCACCAGAACTATGACTTCAACTATAACTGCTTATTTTGTGGTAAATCACAGAGGATAACAGTCTGTCAATAATGGTAAACATTATAGTTTTATATATATTATTGTTTAGAAAATGTATTGTGATGTAAACTTTGTTATTTTATTAACATTTTAAGTGAATTAAAGTAGTGTTTAAAAATTGACATGATTTTGTACCTTTGCCCCTATTGCTTTTGTCTTTGTCCAGAATGGGGCACCCAGACCTGTAGCTCTCTATCTATCTATCTATCTATCTATCTATCTATCTATCTATCTATCATATATAAAAGTTCATAGATTCATATGTAAGTACTAGGCTTGTTGCCCTTATGAACCACTGTAAGCCTAGCCAATTTCCCTTTCAGTGCTTGAATTAACCTGTTTCTATCTATCTATCTAGGTAGATAGATATAGTTATATATATAGATATAGCTATAGATATAGATATAGATAGATATATATAGATATAGATATAGATAGAGATCTTTGCACACAAACCCTTACATTCACCATATTCATATATGTGTGGGTGCATGCAAACATACACACATAAAAGTATTCATACATACACCCACACACATACCACAGGCATATGCAAACATATATCTGTACACATAGATGTGCATTTTTTTTCTGCAGCCATAGGACATGTGACATAGAGACATGTAGACTTATCCTAACCCTAAGAAGTAAGAATTTTGCAGCCTACTTCACCATTGGTGAAGTGGGCATAGGAATGGATGGATCTATGATTGCACTTTACAAAACAGTATTGGAAAGAACTGCTAAGTGCAGTTCAGCACACAGTTTGCATTACTAAGACAATAAACTGAAAAGTGATTTTATGCCACTTTATCAAAAGCAAGGCTTTATATCTCTATACCACAGGAGCATGCATGAAACAGAAATCAACATCTGAAAGATAAAATGGACCAAAATGGAAATCTAAGCATGATAGTGAGATTTCAGCAGCAGGAAGAATACAGGGGCATACACCTAGAGCAGTACTACTACAAGTTAATAGCAGGTGCCACTTCATATACACTTTGGCATAGCTCAAAATCAAGAGGTATTTGCTGATAGTATCTGTGGCACTGCATGGTTTGAAAACTCTGCAAGGAAGAAAAGGATGCCATGGCTATTGTCCTTTAAAAATATTATGTCTACATAGAAGGCGCTAGTTTCTGGTTTAAAGCAATCATAGTCTTTCTGACTGACAAAGTCTAATCAGTAGTCTCCCATATGAGTGCTATCAGTGTTAAACAAGACAAAGTTGTACTACCTGAAGTATGTTTGGTGATGGTTACTGGAGTAGCATGCAGCTTTCCTCAGTAACAGTAACATGGCTCATAAGCATGTCTTCTTTCACCATAAACTACAACATTTATTCATAATTCTGTGAACATGGTCTCCAGAATCATAGGCCAAATATTTCATATTTTTGCGAGCTGCCCTTCAGACATTTTCAAAATGCAAATGGCTGGCCTGGGCACTCTCGGTGGATCATGCTAACAACTTCCTATGTGTAATGTGCATAATAAAAGGAAAAAGACATAAGTTTTACATTGCCTTGTTGTCTGTTGCATGTGAAGATGAATATTTTATTGAATTTCTTGAGAGTAGTTTTTACATTCTATTTTCTTTATGCTTTTATATATATATATATATATATATATATATATATATATATATATATATATAAAAACTAAATATTTATATATATATATATATATAAACTATATATTTTATATATATATATATATATATATATATATATATATATATATATATATATGGAAACAGAGAGATAGAACTCTATCTATAGAGAGCAGAGTTATAGCTGGCTCACCCAGCAATCTGTGCCAGTAACCGATCTTACACCCCACTCCTATGCTAATAATGAAAAGGGAAAAAAGGAAATGCTTGAAAGCACATACCCACTCCCAGTCATGCCCCCTCCCTACCAGCAACAGCACTAAAAAGTTGCTTTCTGTGACAGAGTTTCTGAAATACCAGTACAGAAAGAATGCTGGAACGGCACTCAGATTGTTACCATTAACAAGTTGCTCCTGAGGCTCATGTCCCCTTAGCCCCACCCTCGTTGCACTACTAAGAAGGAGTGATTGAATAAAATATTAGCAGTTTGGCTTAAACCAGTATTTTGATTTTACTTAACAGTAGTTGCTCTTGCCTTGAAATTTATGACTTTGTACTGCAGTTCCCACTCAAGATGAGCTGTTATTTTTTATCCTGAAGCACATTATCTTCCAACTGTATTGCAACAATAACTATTTTAAGTTAAAAGATATATCTTAATTTGCATTATATCCTGTGATTTTGTATGATTTCACAGTCTGGATATACCTGTAGTATAATAGTGTCATGAGACATGCACAGTAACACTGTGGACTGCAATACTGAGGAGAGTAGCAAAGTGCAGCCATAAACCTCTGTGTGTTAACCCAGTGGGGAAGATATTGATTTGTGCACCAACAGACAAGTTGCATTGATATAGCTGTGTTTCACGGAAAAATGTAACCTTTGCAAGTTGTTACAATGTATCATCACAATGTTCAGCAAAGCAATGTAGTACAATGCATGTGAGTATGCTGAGCAGCATGTGGACATGGACAATCTGTATATATCATGGACCTCATGTTGTCATGACTTATATAGCAGCATACATGTGCTACTGTTGCTATGAAAAAAAGAGATTATGATCATTTTGCCCATGCATACCGTATATGTGCACCAAGATATCACAAGAAAATATTTAGCAAAAAATGCTAAAACTGCTGTTGTTGAAATGTTTTACTACATGTATGCATTATGCTGTTATAGCTGCAAGCAGTCATGTCGCCACCTACAGCATTAACATTGTACAAAGAAGAGGTGGCCCTATGTTGCAGAAAGATAAGGCTTTAATTTTAACTTAAATGACCTGTGTTTGACTAGCTGCACAATCACTGGATAGGCCATGTTGTGGGAAGGCGGGAGTCAGCAGACAAAATTGGCTTGCCTATCCTGAGTTGAGAGAACAACCTAGGCTCACTGCAATATATCAATATTATTAGTCTGACAAGCAGCAAAAGTGGTGTACCATTAGGTCTGTGGTTGAACATGTGTAGAAGCATGTAAGCACCTACAGATGCAGCATCACCAAGTGTAACTAACAGACTTACCAAATGATTGCAAGGGATGGAACACACCCTTGCAGCAATATGATGCTGTAACAGTGCTCCTGATCTCTGTACTGACCCCAGACATGGATCAGTTGAGCAGGTTGCAGGCTAAGGCAGGCCCTGTATTCAGTGAACAAGGGAAAGAGCTGGTGGCAGCTAATGAACAGCTGCCAGGAGGGGGGTAGAATCACTGAGCAAATCTTTGAGCCTTTTGTGAGAGATTCAAGTATCGAGCCAAATCTGAGGTTGCAGTCTCAAAAACAATCACATCCTTGTGTTCCTCACTCTCCTACATCACACTTGACTCTGCACATTCCCACACTTAATTATCATACAAAGAGGCACTTACAAATCATTGTCCAACCAACAAAGGCTGAATAGGAGCAAGGCATAACATAAGTTATTGGATAATTCATTGATATTTATTAGTTAATTGTCTTGTTTGCTATGGTATTTAAACTGAGCTTATTTTGCTATGTTTTATACTCCTTGAAGGCATTTGCCAAAGCGCTAGAAGTATAATAAATCAAGTGTATTCTTTGTCTGTTGTTTTACGTTTATTTATTTTTTTTTTGTAGCATAAGTTAAGTCCTGCAGCAATGGTTAGTTACCAGTCACTCCCCTGGATTTAATAAACTCCATGTAGGAATAGTGTTATTCCTACACAGAGTGAATGGTGTCTGTGTCTGCATCTCCTTCTCAGCATAGCACCTTTAATATTAATGAAGGCGCGCTGCTGAGATGGATCTGTGTACATGGATTCTGAATGAGTGCTAGGGGGTGCGTTACAGTGCTCGCAGATCAGTAAATGCTCCCTGCCCTCTCAAATTGACATGTGGCACTTTCACAGTAAAGAAAGTGTCTATTTAAGAAATGAAGTGTAATGTCATGTAGGGGGTGTGTTACAGTATCAGTAATACATGCCCTGCATTGTGAAATGTCCATATGACACTAAAGCAATAAAGAAAGTGTCCTTTGGCACTTATTTAAGAATATGAAGTGTAATGTCATGTAGGGGGTGTGTTATAGTATCCGTAACACACCCCCTGCATTGTAAAAGTGCTGTACAGCAATAAAACAATAAAGAAAGTGCCCTCAGATGATTATTTAATAATGTGAAGTATAATGTTTAATTTCCATTAATGGTTATTTTCTTTTATTTCTTTTTGTTAAATGTTTAAGCATAGCTGAGCAGGTCTGTACAGTGCAGCGCTTTGTTCAGCATTGTTTAAATGTACCGAGAAGCTATATATATAGAAATGTTTAGCTGAAGCCTTCACAGCCAAGTTAGCTCATGGCTTTATGTGCAGTAGGTGCACAGTTCAAATACCGAAACAGACCACTCCGCTTTTACATGGGAAAGCCTTTTTAAAATAATGTTTATTTTATTATTTATTTATATATTTATTGATATTTGTTAACCAGGGTAGTGTAGCTGGTCCAGAATCCCAGTTTTAGTGGTGATATGAGGTGAAAACCACCTTTTAAACAGAAGTGTCTGATACAGTACAGTCACAGCCCAAGGTAATGTAATGAAAGCACATAGGGGGAGGTCATGTAAAGTACAATGCATGCACTTAATTATAATGGATCATTAATTAGTAATTAATATCCAATTGTTATTTTTTTAAATGAAAACTTTTGTTTGCCCTTAGCTCAGTTTTTCTAAGCACTGCTAAGCCAAGCCAAGCAATGCTTAAACAGGACCTGTCTGAGGAATACTTAGCAATGCTTAGCTCCACTTAGCTGGATTGAACATTGCTGAGCAGTCCTATTTTAAGCAGTCCTCAGCTAAGTGGATTTGCACACCACTAAGCACTGCTAAACATTTGTCACTTTAAGTACTGCTCAAATTAGCTTAGCAGGTTTGTGCACTGCTGTGCTTTGCTCAGCATTTTTAAAAATGGTTCATTGGTGGCAAAGAGTGGTAAAATGGCCTTATTTAAACCACACAGGTGGGAATGCAGGCAGAACCTGTTAGAGTTTTATCCGTGCAGGAGCTCGCTTTCAGGTGCAGTGCTGGAGCATGTTAGAGTCCAGGATCATGGCTGGTCTCCTTGTTAAGAACCATGATGACAGACTGCAGTAGGGCCAGTACCAGGGCTCAGAATATAAGTCTGAGTCCTGGGACCATCTGGCATGTGAGCACACCAATGCCACTGGCATCTCCCATACTGGTGATCTGGTCTGTCATTATTATGATGACCTAAAATAGGGGAAGCTGGTGGTCTTAGCCCAGTGGATCCAAGATGCTTGGGCCCAGAATGACCCAGATGTTTGTAAGTATATCACCTGGTGATTTATCAAATTGTAGTATGAATATCTGATAGACAGGCATGCATAATGGTGTGTTTTCCCCCCACAGCTGCAGAGGAGAGGGCTCATGACATTGAGGCCCATGTTGGATGTCTGGCAAGGCTGCACCAATAGTGTGGTGAGTACAGGTCTAACTTGCAATACATAGTACAATAAATAAGAAAGTGTAATTGTCTACTGCCATTAGGTAAAGTATGTTCTGAGTGTACTGAATAAATGTGTTATTAGACCAACACTGATATAAGTGACTAATGCCATGTACTATGTAATACAGATGAAGACAGGAAATAAGCTACTATTAATGAAAGAAAGCCAAATCTATACTGTGTAGGAATTAATCTGGTAATAAAGTACACTGTGATTGTTACTGTGAAGGTAATAAATGACATTCATTCATCATCTACAGGATGTGCAGTACAACTGAATTTAGAATTTTGAATTTAATAAACCACTGTGTCATGTCACCATCCATAAAACTTATTACCACAAACTGTGTTAACCCTGGTCTGTTGTTAAAGAAGTACAAGTGTACTGGTGCCACACAGCAAATATGGCTTTGAGAGCATGAACTGACTGAGGTTTGTCTGATAACCAGTTGTTATGCCAAACTGTAGATGTGGACCTGTAAAATAAGATACAATGAAATGTGATATATGTTCTGCACTAAGATCTAAACCTTGAATAATAATGTGTAATGTATTATGGTGTGTTCCCTGCAGCATACTCTTGTGTTAACCTTTGCATTTTAGCTATATGTAGTCCTGAATGTAGGTATGATAATGCAAGCAAGTATGAGACTCTGATAGATGAAGACTGCAAATATATGATGTGCAAATATATATGGGTTGGATATGCAACCCATCAACCTGCTATGGTCTGTACAGATCACACATATTCACATCCACTAGGATTTTAAATTTGTACACTTGCATTCAAAGTATTAATACACGGTTCACTAACTATCTGTCATGCATGAATCTCTGGCATGTATGTTCAACTGTCACTACAGTCTTATCTGACACTCCAGTTATATTACAAGGTCAGACTGTGTAACCAAGTGCTTTTTAAGCACAAATTAGACAAGCAGCGGACAGCAGTGCCCCAGTAGCTCATTGTTATAAGAAATATATATATATTGTTCATTTTTGCAACACAGACCACAGTTTGAATCCAGGGACTAGTACTAAGATGTGTTTATACTTATACACAAGTAATCCTGACTATTTGTAGAAACAGTCAGATAATGTTAACAGATATTCTCTCCACAGGGCTTACGGGTAAAGAACTGTTTGTATTAGCTGTATGAAAGATATATTAATAAAGTGTGTACAAATGTTCCAGTGTCCAACTCCATGCCTACAAATAACTACAGGATAGGTATATTCACCATGCACTCTTCCTGATACATGTCTCTCAAGTGTCACATTGTCACGGCTATTGATCACTGTTACAATAACCTTGAACACAGATATAAATCCAGTTGAAGTATGCCAGTAGCACACTCGCACAACATCAGTGCAGGGTACACCTTGTAGACATATATGTAACCCTGACATGTACGATCCCTCCCCCTCTAGTCATGTACCTAGAGTTTTCACAGCTTGACCCCTACCATTCCAGGTCGACAGCTTAACAGGTATGTACATACTACAGAATTTGTAGGCCACAGGTAAATGTAAAGTGAGGGCACACCTGTAGAGTATTGAGCAGTGCTGTTGTGAAAAATATAACCTATGCAGTTGGTAAAATTCATAAGAACAAAATAACATATTACTTATCTTTACCATTATGTTATTATAGTGCTGGAGTCTCTTTCTACTCAACAAAAAGAATAGAAGGAGAATAAAGTGAATGAGTAGCTTTTTTATACATATCATACTGCTTATTCCTTTACATATTACTGATATAAGAAATTACTAACACTTTTAAAAAAAGAAAAAAAATGAATGATACTTAACAGCTGTCTATTTATTATATTTAAGCTTAGCACACTGAACTAACTTAGAAGTCTTAAAATGTTCTAAGCTCCTTAAAAATGCTGAGAGCCAACTTTATAAATGCAGCACTCTACTCATGGTTAGAAATGCCTTGGTTACTTATGCATATTTAAAAAGTAAGAAGGAGCTGTTTTTTGTATGTAGGGTTGAAAAAAGAAGGGAGGATATCAAATAACATTCATAGAAGCCATTTTATAGTTGCAATTCATTTTAAATGAAGTATATAGATTAGATTATATTAGAATAGTATGATAAATAATTAAAGTCATATGAATAAAGATAAGAAAAAAATCTATAATAATCCATCTTCTACCTTTAAATCCAACCCTAGAAAATTCTGGCACTCTGTAAATCAAATGCTACACCCAAGTGCACTAGTCTCCCCTAACCCTCATCCTGACAAAACACATGAGGAAACTGCGTCCATATTCAACAACTACTTTATAGACTCAATATCCAAATTACTAAATCAAGACACAAACCATGCCACCAACAATAATGGACCTAATAGCTCAAACTCATCCATCAATAGTAACCCTGCCACTACCTTCTCCCTCGAACCTGTCTCCACTAACTATATAAAAACTCTACTATCTAAATTAAAACCTTGCTCCACATCTGTAGACAACATTCCCTCTGCATTCTTTCAGGCTGCTGCTGATGTTCTTGCTTTCCCAGTATCTATTCTAATAAACCGCTCTATCATGGAATCCACATTCCCTTCCATCTGGAAGCAATTTTACACCCTTCCAATACACAAAGAGGAAACTCCATAGATATAACTAATTTTAGATCCATAGACATACTCTCACCACTCTCCAAAATTCTGGAAAAATGTATACACGATAAAGTCTTACACTACCTTCAGTAAGAAAATCTACTCATACCTACCCAACATGGCTTTTGCCCCATGCACAGCACTACAACAGCTCTCCTATCTTTCCTAAACTCTGTATCACAAGCTAGAGACAGTAACAAACTTATTTCCTGTCTCTTCATTGACCTCTCTAAAGGCTTTGATACAGTCTCTCTAAACTCCTTCTCCTTAAACTAGCAAACTTACACTTCTCTCCATCCATCATGTCTTGGTTTAACAGCTATCTCTCTGATAGACTCCAATCAGTCAAATGGCTTTCTGCTTTCTCCCTTCTTCTTCCTGTTAAAATGGGTGTTCTACAAGGCTCCATCCTTGGGCCACTTCTTTTTAACATCTTTACCAACTTTCTCTTCTCTTCCTGTCCTGGACCTTCACTGATACAATACATAGATGATTATGCACTTATCACTATTGCTGAATCACCAACTCAACTAAAATCACACACACAGTCCTCTTATAACTCTGTAGAAATCTGTGTATCTGAAAATCAACTTATCCTTAATCCAAAGAAAACCAAATTACTACTCTTTCTCCCTAGAAACCTTAACCACATAAAGTCTTCCTTCTCCATATTGTCACAAAATAATACTCAAATACAGGTGGACAACAGTACAAAACTCTTAGGTGTTACTATTGATGATAGACTAACCTTTGATTTACATGTCAATAATTGTATCCAAAAAACACATCTTAAGCTGGGTTTGCTCTATAGAAACAAAAAATATCTTAGCAAAAACAGCAAAACTAAGCATTTCAAATGCCTACCTCTTACCAACTTTACTTTATAGCCCCCAAATTCTCACCAGCCTCAACACTGGACTACTAAACAAGTTAGAAACAACTTATAACAGGATTGCCAGATTTGCTGCCCAAAATTCTTACGAGTCCCATCACTGTCTCTCACTAAAAGAACTAAATTGGCTATGATTTCCTAACCTGCTTCAGTATAATCAGTTTCAGATTATTGACTCCATTCTCTACAAATCCTCTTTCTGTCCAACTATCTCATCTCTAATTTCTCATTATCTACCCACTAGATTATTCCGCAGTTCTGAACAAGGCCTACTAAAAATCTACAAACCAAGGACCAAAATGGGTCACCTAGGCTGTAGCTTTAACCCTTCCAAGACCTGGAATAGCCTAACACTAGATATAAGATCACTTGAAAATCCCAATCGATTCAAAACCACTACAAAAAATACTTTCATGAAAAATGGACCTGCCAGTGTAATTATCCCTCGTAAACACTCCCCTATAACCTTCTACTTCCCTTCTCTCTTCCTTCCAGTCAATAAACAGACTTACTAGTTTATCTTCTCCTCTTGCTACATCACTGTACAAACATAACTAGTAAAATATTTCAGCAATGTAACTATTGCACTGTTATGTATATAATATGTAATTATGAATGTATCCCTCTGATGAATGCATTTCTATATGCATTTCACTTGAAACAGTGTAATGTATGACACTGTAATGCAGTAATGTGTGGTACTAATTAATGTATTCTATATGTATTCAATATGTAACATTTCTATTTTTCTGTTGGAGCTTTTCTCCTCGAGCCTCCGTTGAAAACGGGAAATTGTTGCCCATTCAGACAAACCCGGTCAACAAATATAAAATACAATATAAAATAAATAAATAAATAGCTTAAACTGTTTAAAGTTTGTCTGGGTTACTTAAACAGCCATATAGAGTGAAGAAAAGCTGTTAAACTTTCATGAGCTCAAGACACATCAAGAAGTGTTTCATAATATACACTTACTTGTTTCTCAGCTTCCCGATGAGATCGTGAGCTAAATTGCTTCTTTTTTTTTGCTTATTGTTTAGAGTGGAATTTTCATGTTAAATCTGTCCAGAAGTTTAAAATCCTATGTGAATCTGAAAATAGCACAAACAAAACCAAATGGCCCAGGAGTGATGTAAGCAGTCAGGTTAAAGGTCAAATGTGAACAGTTTGTGTTATTTTCAGCTTCTTAAAGGGATATTTACTTCAATTACATACAAACTGCATTCTTGACGGTGATTAAACACTAATAAGCAAATTATTAACAAATAGAAAACTCAGAAACTTTATAAAAAGGAAATGATACAACATAAGTAGATTTTTTTAAACACTCTAATATTGATACAAATACAGGAAATATGATGGAATGCATGATGTAAAGCAAGTAATGCTATACTTCAGCTTAATGGCCGAGAACTTGGACCGAAGCTCTAAAGGCAGTGGTGTTTCCATATTCATAAAGGATGCGCACACCTTCAGACTGGTAGCCCAACATAACGCATCTGAGATACTTCAGGTGCAGCTAACATTGGGTAAGGCAGCGATTCAGGTCATAGCCTGCTATAGGTCCCCAACCATGTCCCAAGATTCACACTTCACATTCCTAAGCACCCTGGAGAATATTAGCATCCAACCTAACACTCTCATACTGATTGACTTCAGCTACCCCTCCATTAACTGGGAAAACTACTCGTACCAATACACTTGCCCACCCCTTTCTGGAATTCATTAATTCCAATGCCCTGGACCAGCTTGTTCTTACCCCCACTAGAGGTAGCAACATCCTTGAACTGATCGTTACTAACATGGGCGACTGTTGCTCTACACCAATAGTCAACTCCTCCCTGGTTAGATCCGATCACAAGCTAATCACCTTGGAAATCCACATCTCTCCCACTCCCCCCAACAAAGGTAACCACCATGAAAAACTTCTCCAAAGCTAACTTTTGGCTCCTAAAAACAGAGGTGGCTAACATCACGGCACACATGCAAATGGAGAATAGTTGCATGACCGCCAAATCAAACACCAATGCACTGTACAAACACGTACACAAATGCATGGATCTCGCCATACCCAATAGAACTAAGATATTCTCCTCAAAAAAAAAGGAAGCCAATCTGGTGGTCCCCTGCCATAAACAAACTCTACAACAGAAGGAGGAAACTGATGTAGAATAAGGTGAAGTCCCAAGACTGGAAAAACTCTCTTATCAGCCTCAACAAAATGTTGAGATCCCTCATCAAATCCTCTAAAGCTAGCTATGAAAACAGAATTGCAGCAAATAGTAAAGACAACCACAAGGCCTTCTATAGTTTGGTAAAGAATCTCCATGGCAATACCCATATTTGCACTGCGCTACTGCACAATGTTACCTTCTATACTGAGCCAACAGATATTGCAAATATACTGGCAGACAAATTCAGTGCTAACTTTACCCCTCCCCCCCAAAGGACCAATCATAATACCAGTAGATTGCCAGGCACCCAATATTACTGCTGCACATGTTAAAACAGCACTGTTCAAGGCCAATAATACAGATTCTATTACTGCTGCACATGTTAAAACAGCACTGTTCAAGGCCAATAATACAGATTCTATGGGACCTGACAGTATCCCTGGCTGTGTTCTACATGAACTACAGAGTGAACTAGCACCTCACCTGTGTGCCCTGTTTAATCACAGCCTCACATCAGGCTTTGTCCCTACTGAATGGTGCACTGTTACAGTCATCCCTCTCCACAATGGAGTAGTGACTACAGACCCCGAAAACTATCACCCCATTAGCCTGACAAGTCTGATATGCAAAGTTATGGAATGCATCATCATGGACCTAATAAACAAGAATATAGGGAATCTCCAAACTCTGGATCCTGCACAGTTTGTTTTTTGTGAAGGGTAGATCATGCCTGCTCAACTTGGTTGACTTCTTTGAGTCAGTCACCAGAGGTGTGGACAAAGGTAAGGTAGTTCATACAGCCTAACTTGATTAGGCTAAGGCCTTTGATTACCATTCCAGACTCAGAAATCATAGAAAAACTTACTAAGCTAGGCATCAACCCCTATATAACTAGGTGGGTTGCAAACTGGCTCACAGATATAACCCACAATGTGAAAATAGCTGACTCCAGGTCAGACTGCTGACCAGTCATGAGTGGAGTCCCACAGGGTTCAGTCCTGGGTCCTCTCCTGTTTGGTATCTACTTTTCTGATGTCCAGGCCAACATGAAGGACTCTGAAAAAGTTTGCAGATGATTGCAAGTTGGGAGCTATTATTAACTCCACAAGTGATGTTGACATCCTACAGAAAGGCCTCAATGAGACCAGCGACTGGTGTCAGAACCATGGCATTAAGCTCAATGCCAAAAAATGTGTCTTCATCCCCTTTGAGAAATACCTGGTTCACTTGAATTAACACATTGATGGTAGTCCATTGAACACAGAAGGCGTTATAAGAGATCTGGGAACACAAGTTGAGAGCAACTTCTCTTTTGACCACCATGTTGCCACTGTGGTCAGAAAGTCCTTCTATGTGACACATCTCATTACTAAGAGTTTTGCATCCTGGAAGAAAGAGGTCATTGTCTCCCTCTACTCTTCCCTCATTAGGCCAGTCATCGAGTACAATGCCCCATTTGGCATGTACTTCACTAGATACCTGCAACAACTGGAGATGCCGCAGAAGTACCTCACAAAGAAGATTCTAGGCCTTAAACACTTGTCCTATATGAACAGACTCAAAAAACACCAACTATTCTCTGTCTCATATCGCCTACTTAAAGGCGATCTCTGCTTGACTTACAAAGCCATGTCTGACCCAGCTCTGTTAGAAATGCTACATCTAAAGAAATCCCAATCCCTCTGCACCACACACTCCAGAGACCTCAACTTCATTACCACAATTAACAGAACATGCTAAAGGGACAGGTTCATAACCCAGAGACTGTCCATGCTATGGAATAGACTTTCCATACATGTCAAGCAGAGTACCTCACTGGGCCTCTTCAAGAGAAATCTTGATGAGTGGATGGGAAATAGAAAATTCACTCTGAGGATCACTCCAGTGGCTCTACTCGACAGAGGCACTAGGAACTAACATTGAGTGGCACGATCCCAGGGTAATCCCATGGGCTAGGCTTGTAAAGGCTCCAGGGCCATTAGCTTAGTACACACCTATGAACCTATGAACCTATGAACATTAACACTATGGGGGAAATTTAGTAAAGCCTACACTTTTTTTTTTACCGTGTAGGCATCGTACCTCACTGCCAATATGAGTGCAGACATATTTAGATTCATTAAGCACTGCTGAGTGGTGCACACAAGTGCACCAACATCGAAACTTCCATGGCATGCAGATCATCTCATAAGAAGGTGAATCTCATGCAAATGAGGCAGGTAGAGTGATCCAGCAAATAGATAGGCAGCTCTGCAGACCCTGTGTCAGTGGCCATAGTGTACATGGAAAAATTCCATGTACAGACTGTAGACAGACAAAAAGGTCAGTAGAACTGTACGTAGATAGACAGTAATGGCATAGCACATACAGATATGAGCAGAACTATCCTTTTTGTGTTCCAAAAGTTACAGAAAACATATTAAAATAAATTATTTTTTTTAATAATCTTAGCATGTTTGTGCAGCATGCTGCAGTGGGTAAACATGCCTTATTTAAAAAAAAAAAACCTGGAAAAAAATCAAATATTAATATCATGAGACAGATTTTTTTTTTACAGGACCCTGCATGTAGTATCTACAATGGTGCACTGGTGCTGTTGCTAATGTGGAAGGGCCTGGAAGTGTGTAGTATTCAGGTTGTGAGTATGGATCCCTATGAAAATGAGGTGGAGATACTGAATAGTATAATGGGGTAACTGTGTTTGCATATCCCCTCCATGTAGGCAGAGAACTGTGTTGGTGTCCATAGAGGAGGTAGCCAACATCAAGAGAGGGTGTGTCCACTAACTTCTAAGCTGATTGGAGCTTAGCTTTGCCTGTTTGCAAGGTGAGCTGCCATGCTGAGTGTGGAAGCTTGGAGGGGTGCGTGCACTGACTTCTAAGCTTTGTTTACCTATTGGGCACGTGTTTCCCTGTGTTTGTGCAGTACTTGACTGTGCTGATCATGGAAGTTTGGGGATGTGTGCACTGACTGCTAAGCAGTGTTTACCTATGGGGTGCAAGTTTGCTCTGTGTGCCACAGTGCTTCGAGTATCTAAAAGGCCAATGATGTATTAATTAGTATTGATCCTTGCTTAACTTCAACTAGGGCCATTAAATGATGTCAGTGATGCAATAGGCAGTTGTACTGCATCATAGGAAGCCAGTCACACAGGCAGCACCTACAGTACAGCACTGTAAACTATGCATACACCCTAGAATCTGATATTTCCCCGCATACTCTGCACTAATAGAGTACAGACTTGGGAATTTTAACTGAAAGCATGCTAGGAGCTGCTGCAGGTCTGCTACATTTGTATGTATTAGAGCTGAAGTCAATGCTGCTGCTGGCCTATGTAGAGAAGGAGGTGAGTGTTCAGGCCCAGAGTAAACTTCCAGGAGCTACATGAGCTGAAGATTGTAGAGTACTTCAGGGTGGATAGGGACATACTACAAGAACTCACTGAACTCTGCTGCCCTCAACTCAAGCCCAGAGCCAACAGAAGGGAACTCATCCCAGTGGAAACAAAGGTATGTGTAGCTCTTAGGGTAATAATCACAGGTACCTTCCAAAGACTAACTGGGGACATGATGGGGCGGTCTCACAGGTATCAGCATCCAGGGTACTCTACCAGTTCCTGGATGCCATACTACCACATGCCAGTGATCACATTTCTTTTCCCCTCAACCCTGAGGTGAGGGCGAGCAATATGCAACTCTTCTACAGTGTAGTACACTGCCCAGAAGTAGTGGGTGCCATTGATTACACTCACGTATACATCAAGGCACCACCTACTAAGGAGGGTAGAATCTGTCAACTGCAAGGTATGCCACTCCTTCAACTGTCGGGTTGTGTGCAATGCCCAGGGCATAACCATGAATGTGTGTGTTGGCGGCCCTGGCAACTATCATGACTCCCTTATCTGGCATGCATTACAGCTGTACCAGATGTTTTCTAGGGGGGTGCATCCCACATGACTACTTAGTGGGGGATGCTGGCTACACACTGGAACTGTGGATGATGACACCCATCAAAAATGCACACACACTCATGGAAGAATGCCATAATGAGGCACACACACAAGCTAGGAACATCATAGAGCATGTGTTTAGGTTGCTGAAGTCACAGTTTCAGTGCCTTGATATATCTAGTGGAGCCCTGCAGTACTTTCCAGCGACATGTGCGCGTGTGTTCACAGTATGTGTCATGCTACACAATATAATCCTGCAGAAGTAACTGCGGCAGGATCAGCATAGGGAAGGGATACACAATCCCCCCACCACTGCCTAGGTCACCACAGCTACACTCACAAGAGGGCTTGGAGGAGGAGCCCCCTGATGTTGTCTCTGTAGGCAGAAGTAATTGTGCCAAGTATGCCCTGGCATTGGCTATGAGACAACACATAGCACATACACTAACAACCTAGGGCCTCAGGGACTGACACGTTAAACCCACTCATATACATATAATAAAATAGCTGATGCCAGGCAACCAACACAAACTGTACCTTTCCATGTACTGGCTTTGTACCGCTTGCATCACAAAGAGTTAGCCCTGATCTACATTTCTGTCAACTGCTGCTTTCTCAGAGTACATCTCTAACTTACACACTAATTGTAAGGATTATTATAATAAGGTATTGTACTTATGGATCTGCTGCTGTTATGCAAGAAAATATAGTGGGATATTTTGTCAGAGTTAACATCCACATGTAGCAACTAATACCCAGTCCAATAGTATGTGTTTCTTAATATTCACTAGGCCTCATGGTTGGAATATTCATGAGCATCAGGCAAGGGAGATGTTAAACAGTGGGCACACATGATATTTTGACTACTGTCTAGTCAAGCTGATCATCTGCTGTTGTCCCCCCCCCCAACTCAGTTGTGTACCCATATAACTACTTTAACAGAAAAATCAGCTATGGCATAACAGTAGACCAGGCAATCTCAGGGCTGTAATATAGATAGAGCTCACACATTGTATGTCTCTCTTCACGCAGGATAAAAATGTGCATATGTATGCTGTTCATTGTGTGATGGATGACTCCTCTCTGTCTAGCAAACTGTATGGCTCAGTGGACTACGGAAGCCAGCATGGGTGATGGTATTGTTGGTTCTAATCTGGAATTACTCACTTTTGCATGTGAGGTAGTAGTATGTTGGTGTTTTCACAGAATGTCATACCTCCCATTCTCTTAGTACAAGAAATCTGGATGAAGCCAGAAAGACTTGGGGGGGGGGATCAAAGGCCCAAACATAGCAACATAGTTTAAATATTGGCTGCATAAACCTTCTTGGAAGTAAAGGTTTTGCAGTAGTACATATATTCTGATGGATATAAAGTCTGATACACAAATGTTTGTCTGTAGTTAGTAGAATGTATTGTCAACATTCAATAAAGCACTAGAAGACCACAAATGTGTGAGGAACAGACCAAACATATGAAGACAAATTCTGGACATTCTGTGAAAATCAGAACAGTTGAGAGGTATGCAGACTGTCAGTCTGTTGGTGGTGTAATATTACCAACCCCAGTCACATATTTAGTACAACAGACAGCTGGGGAATGCTGTGGATGTTTGAGTGAAGTGCAGTACTGCAGAAACAGGAGTGGTTGTTAATGTCTTTAACATAAGTAATCCTGGACTGGAATACAGATAGGTGTGGCCTGGAGTCAAATTATAAGTACTGACTGCCCCACTGAACATGCCTGTACAGTTAGTAAAAATGAGTTGCAATTCTATTGGCCCTTCATTGAAAGGACCTATTATGTATAACTGTCTATACATACAGACATATAGGTATACATATCCATCTGCCAGTATCTCTCTCTCACATGCATAGTATATCTATCTCTATGTAGTGTCAAATATATATATATATATATATATATATATATATATATATATATATATATACACATATATATATATATATATATATATATATATATAAATGATACATAGACTTCCCCATATATCTACAGAACACATATACATATCATATGCACACAGCTACATTTATATATATATCCATCCCTGTTATATACAGAAATATGTGTGTGGATGCCTGCATTGTCCAACATACCCTAATAATGGTGAGTAAACTGCACTATCACACAGCCATAATGTTGCTCAACGGATCCAAACTAAGGGTGCAACAGTACATAATCCACTTACCTGCAGACCTCTATGTCTACTGGATGCCACAACAGAGACACAGGAGTGCAGGTGGTATAATGTATAATGGTGTCAATGCACGTATGGACAGTGCACATTGTCCATGCCCACAGTGTCACCTATCTAACTGCAAGCAGCCACATATGGCCATACTGGTATGTGTACACACATAGCTAGTATAACAGTTATCTCGCTGCTATGATACTAGATGCAGATAACAGTATGAACCAATATCACACTGCAGGCCACAGATGCTGTTCAAAGGAAGCCTGGTTTGTGTAATACACAAGTACTGTGCCTGCAATCACATGTGAAACAGACTTAACCTGTGGTGCAGGTGATAAATACTGTGATTTATAATGTATAAGCCTAGATAGGTAGGGGTTTTCACTACATCCCACTGTTTGTATGTGTGTGTATGTGTGTGTGTGTGTGTGTGTGTGTGTGTGTGTGTGTGTGTGTGTGTGTGTGTGTGTGTGTGTGTGTGTGTGTGTCACTACAAAACAACATATATGCCTTCATGGGGTAACAAACTGCAAATGTTATTCACTTTTTGGGCCCATAACTTGCTCCTGTTTTCACACTGCCCTATTCTACAAGGCCTGATGATGTCAGCTGCCCTAAGACTACCAGTTGATAATGTAGCAGCAAGATGCAAGCTGTGGCATGTGCAATAAATGCTGTGATCCATAGTGTGTAATACTAGATAGATAGGGGGTTTTAATATCATTCCAGGCTACTTGGTGCATGTGTGTGCATACCCCTGCAAAGCAATGGACATGCCCTCATGGGCTATCCACCTGCAATGATTATTCACTTTTTGGGCCCATAACTTGCTGCTGGCTTCCACATTGCTCTATTCTACAAGGCCTGAAGATGTCAGCCACCTTAAGACTACCAGCTGACAGTGTAGTAGTAAGACTTAATCTGTGGAGTGTGTGATCTATAGTGTATAAGCCTTAATAGGTAGGGGTTCTAATCGCACTCTGCCCAACATGGTGTGTGCGTATATCTGTATGGCATACATATAGTTGATATAGGTAGGGTTTTGCATCATTTTATTTGTAGCGGGTGATTTGCCCCCCCAAATGACTGACCACAACAAGGCTTGCTTATATCAACAAGCATTACGTATTGTGAACTGATAGTACTAGCAGAAATGAGTTGTGCTGCATGCATTGGTTTCTGTGATCTGCAGTGTGTACCAGTACATAGGTAAGTGTCCTAATCTACATATAGCCAACTTACAGTTTGTGTGAGCCTTGATGTGTCCTGTATGCAGTGAGTGGAAGGGGTGCTATCCTGCATGTTTCCATGTTTGTGTATGAGGCTGTTACAGCAGTATACATTATGTTATTGGGCCATAGCAATTGGTGAACTTAACTAGCATAATGGCCAAACAGACCTCACAATCAGAGACATCTTTATACCCCTCGGTACAGTGCCAGCACATATTGTCCAAATCCAAGAGGGACTCAGGCAGATATTGTATGTTGAGATGATGTCCACCCAGCCAATCAAACAAATAACATGTGCTTAGGTGCACTGAGGTGCTCTGAGCACCATTAGGCAGGGGCTATTTCCAGGGTGTGTTTATGTGTGCTAGACAAATGGCTCTCACAAGAATGTAGTACTAATGTCACATAACAGGTTAATGTCCTTACAGTGAGTTATCCATCTACTATACTCCCTACAGATAGGCAGCATATGCACTCCAGCAAGGTCACATCTTGCCCTGTGGCAGACCTTATCACAAATTATGAATGCATTAGTACACTGACTGCCACCATTGTCCTCGGTAGACTGTCATATTGATGTGAAACTATGGAGCCATGGACATATACTGTTGTACCTTGCTGAAGTCATAGTTCCACTGTGCTGTCATACCATGCTGTGTCTCTTCACTGCTACCGTGTGTCCATTGGTTATCCCCTCAGACTCCTGCAACAGAAACATACACAGGTCTCTGACATACCTATCATTGTGTAACAATACTGCCAGTACATCATACAACATAAGGTCCACAAAAGTATATTGCATACTCATGACAAATGCCAGCATACAGTATATCTGGGTGACCACTATAAGTGGCATGCAAAACAATATTGCATTGCAGAAGTACATGTCAAGTAATATAATAACCCTGTGCATTATTCACATAGCTTAATTCCCCTGCATCAAAGGTAAGGATGACAGGGATGTGGCACAGGTATCATCACCTGCACAGGGTGATGTGTGGGGATATTGGAGGCCTAGGCTGTCCCAAATGGTGGACAGCTTGTGTGTGAGTCAGGAAGGGGGCGAATTAGATGGGGCATAAAGAGGTGCAGTGTGTGTCTGTAGGTGACCTGCATGTGACAGTGGTGTGTGAGTGTGTGCGGGTACATAGTCAAGCTTAGTGTTAGCCCTACATGTGTGTATGTTGGATAGCTGTGGACCATACATGGAAGTCTCCAGCCCTGAACACGAGAATTGGCTCTGCCAGGAGTTGCACTGACACCACCATGCCCGAGGTCAGAAGCAATGTTAATACCTGATGGTGACTGCTGACTATAGGGACCATGTCCCATGCAGGACCACCTAGGACTATGTGCCCACGGCCTGCCACATTGTGGTGTGGACAGCACATTCCCCACTTTAGTGCTGGATGTACTGCCCTCCAGGAGTGTAACTGTGCATGGCCACATGGACTCTCAGCAGATGGCTTTGCTGACCTACGTCCATGGGTCGGATGCCCAATTCCAACCACATGTTCCAGCACAAACAATGTGTGGTCCAAGACAGACACTGTCTCAGCCCTCCATCTGTCCATCTAATCGGTAAACCATTCCAGGGTGTCCCCAATGGGGTGAAGGCAGTCACGGATGTCAGGCTATGCTGTATCCAAAACCCTAAGCATAAATCTAGTGGTCCATTCAGAACATGCCTGTGCCTCTATGATGGCCCAAAACTTGCACCAAGTGGCCCATGATGTAACATCTGCAACAGGTGGTGGATGGACAGCAGTTTTTCTATGAGCACCTCTGTCAGTCTGCCTGTTTGAGACCTCCCCAGCTCTCTTGCTATGGCCAGTGTCTACACTCACTGATGCCATAGTTGTCACACTGGCCTGTTCATTGTCTCAACACTCTGACTGTCCCAAATATGAGACCTGTGGGGACTGGGTATTTGTGTGAATACTGACTGTGTGTGGTGACAATGGAAGCAGAAGAGGGATTTCAACCTCTGGGACAGATTCAGCCCCCAACAACCCCATCTGTGCTTCACTGTGGCCACTATCATCATCAGAGTCTGAAGAGACACTGACATCAGGTAGTGTGAGAGAGAGACCCCTACCCACCTGGTCACCTGGCCTGTGGAAACCAAGACAAAAGCAGTACATTACTACCTACACTATTATGCATGGAAAATCCATAAAGAGTTATAATAATGAGATCCACAACTGCATTACCACTCTCATATCCTATCATCTCTGCTTTCATGCACAACAGACTTCCTCACAACAACATACCCATTTAACTCAAGGCCTTTATAACAAGCACGTCAGATAAATCACTTGCCTAGTACAATGCACCTTTTAGGTATGCAATATGACACTATAACTGATAACACAGCACATAAAACCCTGTACACCTATCTTAACAAATATATACAAATACAAGTTTCAGTGCCTAAGGTATGTGCCATCAACCTTTCAGTATGTGCAAGGGATGTTGGATTAACTGCCTCATGTACAGCAGGAGGCCTATTTGCTGTGAACTATAACTGCAAAAGTGTTTCAGCTCATTTGACTACACTCCTGTGATTACCCACTCTAGGAAAAGTTGGTAACTGTTACAGACTGGAACATACAAACATTCTACTCTGATTATACACATTACCTGTACATATGGTGTTATCCTGGCCCTTACCCTTAATAGCATATGTATGTTCCATAACAAACCAGTATCAAGCTTACCAGAAGCAAGACCACACTCTTGGACAACTCTTGATGGACCTGTGAAAAGGTGAGGCTGAGGTATGTTGCAGCACAACAAGGTAATACCTGTATATATTTCACATGTATAATCGCTGCTATGTTACTTGATGTATGAGTATACAATTGAGCTAAACTCTAACCACAGCATGTAGACTTGCCACCCATGTAAAGATATGTATAGCCTGACTGAATGGCTGCTACATTACTACAATGTTGATCACAGTGAGCTTACTTGCATGCTCCTCTGCTCCAAACACTGTGGCACCCACCTTCATGATGTATGGTGTGATGTTTGCCTGGGAGCTGTCATGTGTTCCTATGTTTGCCAGGAATTCTTCTGAGGCTGTGAGTGGTTGTTCCATTGCAGGCCCTCCACTAGTGACTCCACTATCCCTGGCTACATCAGCTCCCCTTTGTCATGCAGCATGTCATGCATGGTGTCAAATCTACTAATATGTCTTGTTTTGGTGGCCAGTCTCATTCACATCCCATACAAGGTTTGCCATAATGCAGCACGCTGTTCCCTGTTATGCCTTCCCCTCTATAGGAGAATGTGATGATGCTGCCATAGTCCTTGAAGTATAAGTTTATTCCCTGCATATGTGAAGGGGGCATGCCTTCTGCGATACATTAGTCCTGAATTACACCAAAAGGGAAACACATTACAGGATCAAATACATGGATGTCCACTATGTAAAGATACAGTAAGAACAAAATGGCCAGCACTATCCACTACTTGCTCTCACATGTCATACTCCGCAATGTGACAACATACTACATGTGTGGATACAACCAAGATAGTATTATTACTGAAGTAGTTCCCTGTGTGCCAAGAGAGATTCTGCTGTATGATCATACAACCAACACTTTGGTCCACTGTGCTGTGTCCCCTAAAGCTAGCCACCCAATAATATGTCATAAGACCAGTGCCACACAAAGAGCAGTGTGCTATTATGACCACTATATTGGGACATCCAACAATACAAGTATGCCACAATGACAAAAGACAATGCAACCCTGATATAATGTATGTCCCCAGTATGTGTAAGACAGCAGGGTGTCAATGACATGCCATTACCACAAGTCTAAGACAGGCTTACTGCTGTACTCCCTATTCCTCATACCTCTGTCCTCCCATCTGTATCCTGTAATACACAAAAAAAGTTACATACCTGGTGAAGTTCTGTACTCCTCTGCTAAAATGTGCTGCTACTACTACTGTATCACAAAGGTGTGTTCTGTGTGAGGGAAGTCTCATACAGAATTTTCACTCATAGCCAGCTGTTTGCATTTTAACATGCTTCTCTTTAGCAGGTAATTGCCTCTAAACCAGTCTGTGACTCTGATATGCTAATTGCAGCCACAACAGCTGAGTTGCAGTATCATTAGCCAATGACATGATATCACTGTGCAGTATATAATGCTTTCATGTAGAGCAGAACCCCTTTCTTAGCTGTGTGTATCACAGGCTCCATCTACTGCAGGTAATAGACAGGCAGTGAGTATGAACACTTTGGAGGGCAACAAGCTGTAGGGGTATGTGTGTCAATTGTGTCAGCCTTATTGTAGAGGCAGAGCCAGGGTGAGAGTACCACTAACAATCCAGTTATGGCATATGTTTAAGGTATGTATGTTAGGCAAGTGTGTCAATAACAGAGTACCAGGTGACATATATTAATGCTATACGGATATGTGATGTGTATCCCTACCTGCAGCCCTGTGACTTCCAGCAGTTAAGAGCAGTTATTTACTTTGCAATGCCTTGTGTGGATAATGAGCGCATGAGTCATTCATTAATTTCTGTCTTCACAATAATGTAATTGAAATGCAACACAGCACTGGATTTGATCCCAGGACTGTGTGTGGCAAAATGTACTATATGCAAGGCATTTAACATACTGAGCTATTTACTACTGTAGCAGTGGTTGTATTTGCAAGATATATTTGTACACATGCGGGCTGTGAGATACATTTACTGCATCCATCAGTATGTGCATGGCTTTATACCGATGTGTTTCTGCACCCGAGTTGCAGCTGAATATGTATTTTGCCATTACTGCTTTAGCAGGTGACTTTCTACATGTTGCTGATAAAAGGGCACATTTACCTGCTATCACAGGCCTCAGTTACATCCATTATCATGTCTCATGCTGTCTAGTGGTGTACTATTGCACCAGAGTCCAAGATGCACTTCCAGTTTTTCCATTAATTTTTATTTCAGTTTGTGTGGTGTGTTGTGGCACACAGCTCCACTGAAACACACCTAATGACTGTAATTGACAATTACTATGTTTTGTTTAAACCACCAGCTGTAAGTAAGAGTTGTGTGGCATGTTGAGTTAATGCAGTGTGCTGTAGATGTGATGTGCTCAGGTTCGAAACATGGTAGAGGTACTTATTTTGCACATGTCTTACAATGATAGAAATGCATATAGTCATTTTAGCTCTATTTAGCTGAGCTTGGTGAAGCTGTGTGACATGGTGCATCACACAGCTCCACTCTAAAAAAAAAAATAAAGAAAATAAAAAAGGGGAGACAGGAAAATGGTGAAATGGGGGTAAGTAGAGAGAAAAACATAGTGAAAGGTAGGGAGGGATGTGGAGGAAGGGTGTAGGACAAATCCATATGTATCCTCTTCATATACAGCAACAACTCTGCACCTTGACCATATTTGTAGATGAATTTGAATTCTCAAACCCCAGATAGAGGGGTAAGGACAACATAACCTGTCACCCTTAGGCTTTCAAATACTGGCCAAGGCTTTTTCTGCCCCCATAGTGCCTTTTTTAGACAAGGCTCAAAAGACAAACCCACTACCTTAAATAACACAAGTAACCAAAAACGGAGGCTAATGCTACTCAATGCCATAAGTCTAAACCTCAGAATGCATGCACTCGAGGTACTCCCCAGTATGGAGAAAATCGATATCTGTGCAGTAACAGAAACCTGGTTTAAGGCTCCAGAGAGCACCCCAGCACTACCAGGCCATAACTCATACCATACTTTTCAGCCACAGAACCCAGATCAAAACAGAAAAGTTGGGGTTGTATCTATATTCATCAAGGATACCCACACCTCCAGGTTAGTGGCACAGCACACTGCCTCGGAGATCATCCATGTGGAACTAACAATGGGCAAAACTGCAATTCAAATTATAGCTTGCTACAGATCATCCACCATGACCCAGGACCCCCATTCCGCATTTCTGGAGACACTGGAAAATATGAAGGTCCTACCAAACACCCTAATATTGGGTGATTTCAATTACCCAAACATTAACTGGGAGAACTACTCAAGCACTAACTCCCTTGCCCAACGTTTCCTAGAATTTATAAACTCGAATGCCCTGGATCAACTTGTCAACACCCCCACCAGAGGTGAAAACATATTGTACCTGCTCATCACCAACATGAGCGACTGGTGTTCTACAGCGGAGGTCAAACCCTCGCTGATTAGATCAGACCATAGACTAATCACTCTCAATATCCACATTCCGACCCCACCCCCAATCAAGGGAACCACCATGAAAAACTTTTCAAAAGCAAACTTCACATTAGTTAAGACCAAGGTGGAAAGGTTCACAGCTCCCATGCTGAAGGACAATGCTGTACAAGCTGCTGAATCCCTTACAAAGGTACTCTATGAGCACCTGCAAGAATGCGTGGATCATGCTATCCCAAGCAAAACCAAGACTCACTCGTCCATGAAAAGGAAACCAGTCTGATGGACCCCTGCCATAAACAAGCTATACAATAAAAGGAGGAAACTAGTGCAGAAAAGAGTAAAATCCCAAGAAGGAAAGACATCCCTGATTAGTATCAGCAAGAAACTATGATCCCTGATAAAATCATCCAAGGCTAGCTTTGAAAGAAAAATTGCCAAGAACTCCAAAGATAACCACAAAGTGTTCTTTAGCTATGTCAAGAACCTAAGTGAAAACTCTCAGATCTGCTCTGAGTTAGTTCAGAATGGCACAAAATACACTGAACCGTCTGATATTGCCAACATTCTGGCAGACAGGTTTAGTGCAAACTTCACCCCCCCTTGCCCCCTAAAGGCCCCATAACCATACCAGAATAATGTAGTGCCCTGGCAGTCACTGACACACAGGTTAAAAGAGCCTTATCCAAAGCCAAAAATGCAGCTTCAATGGGACCAGATGGTGTCCCAGGCTGTGTCTTACATGAGCTCCAAAATGAACTAACCCCTCAACTAAACACACTGTTCAAACTCAGCCTCTCTACAGGCTACGTACCCATAGAGTGGTGCACAGCAACAGATATCCCGCTCCACAAAGGTGGAGCCACAACGGACCATGGGAACTATCATCCTATAAGCCTGACTAGCCTGGTCTGCATGGCTATGGAGCGCATCATCATGGAATTCATTAACAGAGACATTGGGAACTTTCAAACAGTGGACCCTACCCAGTTTGGCTTTAAGGGCAGATCATGCCTCCTAAACCTGGTGGACTTCTTTGAGACAGTTACCAAGGCTTTAAACTAGGGAAAGGAGGTCCACACAGCCTACCTAGACCTCGCAAAGGCTTTTGACACCATTCCCCCTTCTAGTATTATAGACAAGCTCACCAGCCTGAACATAAACCCCTACATCATGAGATGGGTTGCCAATTGGCTCACGGATAGAACCCACATGGTGAGAGTTGCAGGCTCTAGGTCCAACTCTAAACCAGTTACAAGTGGCATCCCCCAGGGCTCAGTCCTGGGACCCCTCCTGTTTGGTATATACTTTTCAGAGGAATAGGTAAGCACATGAGGACTATGGCTGACCGAGTTCACAGATGACTGCAAACTGGAGGCCATAATTGACTCTCCAGCTGATACAAACATCCTCCAGAAGGGTCTCACTGAGACGGATACCTGGTGCCAAAATCATGGCCTCAAGCTAAATGCCAAAAAGTGCATAATCATCCCCTTTGGAAAAAACAAAGTACATGTGAACTACCACATACGTGGTAGTCCCCTAAATACAGAAAATGTAATAAGGGATCTGGTGACCCAAGTAGATAGTAATCTCTCCTTTGATAATCATATTGCCAAAGTGGTTAGACAATCTTTCTATGTGGCCCACCTAATTACAAAAGGGTTCGCATCTAGAACAAAAGAGGTTATTGTGCCCCTCTACTCATCACTCATCAAACCCATCATAGAGTACAATAGCCCATTTGGGATATACATTGCAAGACACCTGCAACAGCTGGAAAGACCACAGAAGTACCTCACCAAGAGGATTACTGGTCTCAAACATATGCCCTATGCAGCTCAACTGAAGAAGCTCCAGCTGTACTTGGTTGCATACAGCTTACTCAGAGGTGATCTCTGCCTGACATACAAGGCCATGTCCAACCCAGAACTGATGGACATGCTCCACCTAAAAGAAACAAATCCCTGACAGCCACACACTCTAGGGATCTAAACCTCACCAAAACAATAAATAGGATGTGCTGGAGGGATAGATTCCTGTCCCAGAGACTCCCCATGCTTTGGAACAGGATTTCAATCTACATTAGGCAGAGCCCCTCACTAACACTCTTCAAGAGAAACCTTGATGAGTGGATGGGAAACAGAAAATTTACCAGGGGATCACTACAGTGGCTCTGCTGGACAGAGGCACAGGGAACTAATGGCTCTGCTGGACCGAGGCACAGGAAACTAATCTAAGGGGGCAGTGAAAGCCAACACATTCTGGCTAGGCATATAGATGCCCTCAGGCAGATAGCCTAGTACTTACCTATGAACCTATGAACTTATAATGGCATTGTCAAGCCAATTGGACTGAATTATGTGTGTCCAGTCGGCATGTGTGTGGAACTGAGAGCTATGTATGGGACGATATTTTTTTGTGGACAGGTGCCCATTTTTTAAGGTGAGAGTGGAATGTTGGGGAAGGGACATTGGTATGTGTCGGGGGGTAAGTTGGGTAGGTGAGGATGCATTTGCAAACAGACAAAACAGACAAGACAGCAGAGAGGGGTGGTGTGTGACACAAGGGGTGAACACCTTGGATAGGGAGGGTGTTGTGGAATGTCAGTCCAACATGCCTCCAAATGGCAGCAGTGTGACTCACTTCCCCACCCATGGGACTGTTGACACTGCTCCATCACTGAACTGAGGGTGGCTGTGCCAGAGGCTGGTCAACAGGGTGAGGCTGCCCCACCATGGAGGCCAGCATGCCCTCATCCCGGCACAGGTGGTGGTCATAGCCACAGTGGACTATCCTGCACACCAAGACCAGCAGCTCTGCATGGGTAACACCACCACCACCACTAACGCTCTGATAGGGGGGGCTGGGACCTGCCCCCTGGTGAGGTACTACCCAATGCTACAGGTAGTTCAGGGGCAGTAGAGGGGGCACCACCACTCTGAGTCACAGACGTGCTGGGACCTGGTGCCAAGGCCGGTTGAGACAAGGTAGGTGGATCAGCCAGAACTGGCCTACCTGTGGGAAATGAGGTATAGCAATACTTTACGATTAGTAATAACCAAATCAATGTTAGTTTTAACAGAATGAAACATCATATATATTCATCTAAATACATATTAATGTATAACATTTGCAACACAACATTAGGTAACATAACAGTTAACATGGTAACAGCATGCCAGTAAAAAGTAAACCATAGGGCCGACAAAACAGTTAGTTTAAGAAACATGTTCATATTGCATCATAATAAAACAACAATAATCAACCACATTTTGAAGTATACAGTTAAACAAAATAAGTTATTATTAAATCATAATAAAGCATGTCAATAATGAAACACATTTTTCCAAAATATAGTTAGTGTAACAAAAATAAATGAAGATAAGGGGTGGAGAGAGAGAGAGAGAAAATTTTCATTAATGACATTGTAGGTTATATCCCTCAATACACTGAAATATTTACCCTACAGTTGTGTAGTGTCAGGTTTGAGTACAGTTACTGCAATTCTCGTATAACTGATGTAATGTGTACATATCTCTCAAGCTATTAGCATTGGTCAGTATGGGCCAAGCAGTAACAAATGCAGGTACACTACCTCACAGAACAGTTTCACAAAATGTGGACTTACATAACTACCCAGGTGTTCTGTAAATGGATTTGGCAATACATTGCATTCCAGGTAATAATTCATCTGCGAATCATGTGACAGATGGATTAGGCAGTTTTAATTACATTAGAAGAAATTATGACACTTGAGCGGCATGTCTATGTACAGTAAATAAATTAGACAGCCATCATACCTTATTTGGCAGACATGGGAGTAGAACCCAATTGCTGTGACTGCAGGGGACATCTGCAAATAATGTAATAATTAACTGCAGTAACTTAAGACAGGCATGCAAGGGATACAGCCATACTGGGATTACTCAGCTTTATCTATGACTCAACAATGCTGATGAATACATTCTTGGTATTGATGTTAACATTTTGTGAAATCTTAACATACTATCTGCTCATAATATAGGCCACCTCACCCCTATATTTATTGTGTTCCTGGTGAGAGAGAGAAAATGTGAGCATTACATAACTGATACTGAAAATGTAGTACTATATACCACTGGATTCTAACCCAGGGCTGTGTATGGCAAAATGTACTGCATACAAAGCATTTAACAGACTGAGCTACTGAGTCACTGCTGACTATTGAGTGACTGATACTTGCCTGGAGATCACCTGGAAGAACTTTACTATGAAATGAGCAATACAAGTTACAGGACATTCCTCTGGCATTCTAGTACTATTACAGTGTTATAGTAGACTGCAGTGACAGTAGAACACACATGCATGGAATACAACCATACTGCATATAGGAAAAAAGCTGTAGTTTATAATCAGCAATGCTAGTGAGCACATTTTATAGTTAATGGTTTGAAATACAGTATCTGTGAAGTCCCACACAATATCTGCCCATGGACTGGACTACCTCACCCATATACCTTTATTACCTGATGTCTGAGGAAGATAAAGCATTATGTGACTGATATTGGCTTGGAGACAGCCTTGGACAGTACTATGGGTTGAGCAATACAGTTTGCATTTGATTTGCTGACTAAAGCTATTACAGTGTCAAAACACTTGATTGCACCAACCTTACCATAGACAGTCAATGCATATAGCTCTACTGCAATGGTTTTGACAAAACACAATCCTGCTGAACAGCATTTTGCTTACTGTTATTGGTATTGCTAAAGCTTTATTGAAATACAGTTCTTATTGTTCATTTATTGCACTACAGCTCTACAGCTTTAATTGCCCATTTATGGCTTTACAGTTCCACATGCCCATTCATTGCAGTATAGTTTTTTTTTGTGTGTGTATAATTTATTGCAGTAAATGCTTTACTCTTTCTTGCTTATTGCACTACAGTTGGTATACTAAAATCGTACTTAGCACACACAGGGTACAGCCTGGCTGGGCACCAGGCATGGGACTCGACATTGTGAGCCCTTTCAGCTGCAGCTGTTGGGAGAGAAGCACACCATTATGCATACCTGTTTTGGAGACCTTCAGCTTGCATTTTGGTTAGACAGAGGAAGACATTCCTACCTACTAGTGGAACATTCCCAGCTTGAGCTTCCTGAACCCAGGTGTTCTGGGTTCCCCTCTTCCTCCTTTTCAAGTCGTCAAAATGGTGACGACACTGCTCATTTGTGCGTGGGATACCAGTAACGCTGGTGAGTTCCCTGGCCAAACAGTCCCAGGTGTCCGCCTTACCCACTGATCCCTGGAATCTGCCCTGCATCAGCCGGGGTTCATGATTTTAATAAGGAGCCCAACCATGACCATGGACTCCTAAATACCCCAACGCTGCACCTGAAAGCACACACCATCATCAACACCACCAGTCATACAAACAGTTGAATGAACTCCAAAGATCGTCGAAAAATTCCCACATATTGGGCTTAATATAGGCTGTTTTCCACACCCTTACACATCATTTAGCAACATTCAGAAAAGCACCACATCACTTAGCAGCAAGCAAACCAGATAAGCAAAGCTAAGCATTGTGAAAACTTGCAGAACTGTGGATTTCACAAGGTTTAGCATCGTGCAAACACTGGTAGCCATTAGCATGTTTGTGCACTGCTTAACATGATTGAGAAGTGTTTAGCAGAATGCAACATTGCCAAAATTCACAATACTGTAATGAAATTAAAGAAAAATTGCACATTCATTTATCACCATATTCTGCCTGTTAAGGACTCAAACCCAGGACCTACTACACATAAGACTGCAACTCCACCCATGGAGCAAGTCAGATGCTATAAAAACTAGTATACCTTCACATATACTACTAGGCTACCTGCTAGTGTTGCTGAGTACCATGCCATGATAACACACTTAAACACACCTATAATTAAGTAATTAATTAGATCCAGTTTCTATTTTTAGATGTTTGGTAGGTGTCTGCCATTTATGTATGAGCTCCGCTCAGCTCTGCCCTGCTCTGCACAGCGCTGCGCAAATGTAAATGACAAAAAAAAAAAAAAAAGAAAAGAAATTTAATTATGATAATTAATTGCATTCAGTTTCTATTTTTAGATGTCTGCCAGATTTCAGCTGTCTGTATATGAGCACAGCTTGACATTGCTGTGCTCTGCTCCACGCAAACATGCAGTTAATAAAAAAATATATATATAAAAATATTAACAGAAACATACATCATACAAATGACTTATTAGATAGTTGACACACTTCAGAACATTACAAGAGTGGCAGGAGGGAGCCTCACATTCATCTACAGCCATGGGTAGCTGTTACACCTCTCCCTACACTGATTCAATATCCATGTTCCTCGGCTCCCCCTCGGTAGCACACCATCGTTAATATACATGGCTAGTTGCTGAGGGGGAACTGTAGCTGTGTACATTGATATATTCTGTGTAGCATCTACACTCTGCCTACATGGATTTTATTAAATCCTGGGGTATGATTTCACCAAACTCCAGTCAAGAAAAGAAATCTAGTCATACTTTTTTGGGAAATGTATTAAGCATAATAGAATATCACTTACTGACAATTTTCATTTCTAACAATATATTAGCTGCTGATTGTTTTGTAAGTAATATATTAAATACATAGAACAGTGCCTATTTAATGATCACACAAGTGTAATTATGGAGTCATTGTCTATATATAGTTTAAACAGATAAAACTAAATGATATGTATTACTACATTTTCAGTAGATAAAGTTTCATTAACTGGCAACCTTTGAAAATTAACGATCAAATGTTAAAGTGCTAAGAAAATTACATTGTTTTTATATCAAATAATATGATTATTATAATCATACAAATATGATTAAGATATTCACTTGGGTTTGAACATATATATTCTTGAGGGAAAATGTATGGCGCAAAAAAAGTAAAGAGATACAGCAAGCTCTTTTCTATTAAAGCAAAAGTGATTAGATAGTTTGACTAAGAAATGTGCCTTGGTATGAGTATTAGAGGATTCGCTTGAATGGCTAAGCTATTCAAGAGTGGGGTTTGTTTCCCCATAGGAGAGTTGAATTGTTTTTTTATCTCAGTTTTTAATGTTTTATTGTTCAACTTTTTCATTGGGTGTCATTGATATATAGTTATTCTGCCATAAAAGAAGAGATTAAGCCATTTTACTTAGTTATATTTGTTCTGTAACAATAATATCTACACAGTTTTGGTAGTAGCAGTCATACAATAAAATGTATTTCTACTAATGTGAATGGATTGAATCATTTATTTATTTATTAATTTTATTTTATTTTTACATTTGATTACTGGGAATGTTTGACTGGACTGAATGTCCATTTTCAGCAGTGGCCAGGGGAGGAAAGCTCCACATAGAACAAAGAAAAGATGTCTTAAAGTAAAGATAAAATCGAAGGAAGATTACAAATAAAAAAACCAGCTGTACGTAGAGTAGAATTTTTCAGTTTAGATACCCACAAAATGTGTACAAATAAAGGTATAACTGAGATAGAAAAAAATAAGTAACATAAAGGGTGTGTGAAATAATGTTGGGTTATAGTTAGTAACACAAAAAAAATCCACAGTTAAAAACAAAACCAGGCGAAGATATTATTAAGAAAAAAAGAGTTTGTAGGATTTTTAGTCTGGGGCAGTGCAAGAGCACAGCCATTTAGTGGCAAGGTGGGTTTTTAGTGTTTGTTTAAACTTAGTTAACGTAGTACAAGATGTGATGTTACTAGGTACAGAGTTCCAAATCTTAGCAATATAATGAAAGTAGATGGACACTCCGGCACGATTGAGTGCTATTGAGATTTGTATGAGGGGCTTATTGTTTGACCGCAGCATTCTGCTACAGGAATAGGGCTGTAGCAAGTCATGTAATGATGGAGTTTTTGCAGAGTGATAGAATATTTTAAAGCCATGTTAAGCTATGACAAGTGTAGGAGATGGGGCAGGTCTAACCAGTGTAATTTCCTTAGGGCAGAGCAATGGTGTTGTGATCTCATTGTAGAGTTTGCTGCATATCTAGCTATTTTATTGCAGCCATCTTCTAGTTTTACCAGCTCAGTTTTCCTGAGGTTAATAAATACAAGTGATGCATATAAAAGAGTTGAGGTCAAATGAGTTTGGGCAATAGCTATTTTTGTGCTATTTGTGAGATGTTGCCTGTTCCTGTATAGTGTACTTAGTTTTTTTGTGTACTTTCTTAATTGATTGAGAGATATGGATGTCAAATCTCATATTAGTGTCAATTTTGACCCCTAGTAGTTTGATATGTGGGGAGGGAGTGATAGTAGTGTTATTTCTGGATACCATCTGAAAAGATTCTGTGTTTATAGTAGCTTTGTTAGGATGGAATAGCATGAGCTTTGTCTTGTTGGGGTTTAATAATAAGCAAGAATTTGTTAGACAAGACTCAATTTTGAGGAAGGATGATTAAGTGAGTAACTGCAATTCAAGAAGGGTACTGGCGGGGCGTGGCCAAGGATGAACACAGGATAGCAGCAGATTTCTTCAGCTCCACCAATTTCACTGCAGTGACAGGAAATAATTACTTTAAAAATTAATTTATGAAGTAATTTTCTTTCTAAATATGTTTGATATATCTATTCCTTCAATAATATCTAAAAAAGAAAGAAAATTTTAATAATATTCCTGTCAGAAATCACCTTGGAAATTTCTCTGTCAGCTTTTCTGTTTGAAATGAGTTCCGGTAAGACAAATTCTCAAGATTCCAGCATCAAGAAAGAACTTCAGTCTCTGATATCTACAATCCAGCAACTTACTGCCAAGATGGATAAACTGGATACTAAAATAGACACCTTCATAGAAAAAACTACAAAACAAATAGACTTGTTACATATAGACTTGCAACAACAGAAGACTCAGATTACAGGCATAGAAGAGACTGTAAATGACATGGAAAATAGAATCCAAGAAGAGGAAATCAACATTGAGTTTTTGCTGAAACAAAATACACATCTACAAACAAAGCTTGATGACCTGGAAAATAGATCTAGGCGCAATAACATTAGGATTTTTGGACTGCCAGAAAATATTGAAGGTAACAATATTACTTCTTTTTTAAATACATGGCTCCCTAAAACTTTAGACTTGCCAGAAGCATTTTCTTTTGGTATTGAAAGAGCCCATAGATCTATAGCTAATACTAACTCTAACAAAAAGTATCCTAGATCAGTTATAGTTAGATTTCTATCATCTTTTGATAAAGAGATGGTACTTAAATCTGCTTGGGCTAAAGCACCTGTTAAAATTAATGAGGCAACTGTGCATTTTGACAATGACTATTCTTCCTTGGTAATAACTAAAAGAAAAGTTTTTCTGCCATTAATAAGGGAGCTTAAGAAAGCACAGTTTAAAACCTACCTTCTGTTTCCTGCCAAGCTAAAAATCTTCCTTCCTGATGGCCCTAAAATTTTTGAAGACTTAGACTCTGCATTGCTGTTTATCAAAAAAAATAAGATTTTGGATAAAACAGAGGAAATGGAATGGGCTAGTCCTTCATTAAAGAGGTTGGCAACAGAAGCTTCATGGAAGACTTCAGAGAAGAAAAAGAGACTAAAAAACAAATGACTTGTTCTATGTTTTTTCTTTTTTTTCTCTCTCTCTTTTTTTCTTCACTATTAATCTTTTTAAATACAGTTACTGCATTTTCAGAAAGCCACAAATATTCTGAAAAAGATTTAATCAAAGTCATTTTCTGTGTACAAAGAATTGTTTTTGTTTCATAATCAGTCAAAATATCTGAGGAACTAATATCAAGCTATCATTCAATATGTTTCTCTTTCTGACAAAGAGAACCAAGGTTAGTAACTTGATACATTTTTTTCTTCTTTTCTTTTATTTTAAATAATGACATTCTTTTTAGATTATGCATTGAGTAAGGGGTGGGGGAGGGCAGGGAGAGAAGTGTAATGAAAATATGATAAATGGAATAATAACTTATTTATTCCTTGTAAAAAAGTATATATGCTGTTTAAATGCTATTGCTAATTATACTTCCTTGATTTTATTGCTTATATTTGTTTACAAATAATCTGTCATGCTTTAATTAATAATAATTAGAACTAATTAGTAGTAAATAATATGTTTCATATCCATTTTTATTAGTATAAGCAGCAAGTAATATTTCACTGTAGATACTTTTTATAGCTTCCTTTTTCATTTTTTTATCTTTTTTCTTACTCTCTTTTTATTTTCTACTCTCTTTTTTTATGCTCTCTCTCTATTTCCTTTCATATTAGTACATTCACATGCTTTTGATCATACTGATACAGTAAATAATAAGATTTGTATAAAAATTGAATAGGGGCATACATAATTAGTTCTATTACATATTAATAACTGTGGGCTTAGTTTCACTTTCATAGAGGCTGTAATAACTTGTAAAATACTTCGCGAAGGTTTTGCTCTGTTTAGCTTCATTTATATTGCTAAATGAATGTCAGTCACTTGTTTTTATCAAAATTCCCGCCAGAATGTTAAGGGAGACAATTTGGGATGTGGGTTACCTTGTGAATAGTGCCCTCGAGTTGTTTTAAAAGCTTCAACACTCAGAATTCATGCAGAGAAGCTGAATACAGTCAATTTGAACTTTGACCCCTGAATTCACACTGACACATCGCAGATTCAAGAAGAACACTCTACCAGGAAGTAGAACTGCTGCAAATGCGACTCTGTGATGGAATATGAACTCTATAACATTTAAATGTGAGTTATTTTTTATAACTACTTATTTATTCATGTTATAATTTATAAAATATGAAAGTTATAATGATTTTAAATGATTCAGTATCCCATAGTAAGCAAATGTGATATTTTAAAAGGCATAGAAAGTGAAACATTTATACATATGTTTTTGAAAGTTTACTTGACTGCAATATATTAATGTATGTAAAAACCTATGATTTAAACATATACATTGCTATAATTCATTTGATTTATCTGACTGACAAGTATAATTATCTTTATGACTCTATCTTAGAAGAAGTTGTCATGTGACATATTTTAAAGCAGCAGTTCAGATATATAAAATACAGATGGCTTTCTACACAACAATGCAAGTATATCTGAGAATTTACATAGCAATGCAGTATGATTTATAACCATTTCTATAAATATAATATTTTATTTTACTGGCAATAATAAGTATGAGAAAAAAGCTTTGATGCAAGTATTTTAAAGTCTTTTGGAAGCTGTCAACTGCATTTCTATGACAGAAAATAGGTACATCTTAATATATGTAATGTCTGAACCATAATAGCATAAGTTATTGATTTTAAATGAACATCAGAACTTATTTTTACAAACTTTGAATAAATTAATATGTAGATATGCCCTCTTTTTTTTTTACTTCTCTCTCTCCCTCTCTCACTTCTTTTATTTCTCTCTGTCTCTTCTTGGTTCCTAATATCAAGTTTATTTGAATGTTATTTGATTATAAATGTATTATATTAAATAGATGTACATAGCAGTATGAATTGTTTTTAAAAATTTCTATTTGTTTATATGATGCTGATTTATCAAATGTGTAGCTTTGTCTTACCAGATAATCTAATTGAAAGTTGTTAATTTAAGTTAATAATAACTAGTATTAAATTGATAAGGTGGCAACTGAGGTACTGCTGCTTAGGGTAGGGGGTTAACTTGAGTAGTATGTGCTACTCTAAGTTGGAGTTTTTAACTCCAGGTTGGGTGCAAGGTTTAATCCTTACATTATCTTCTTTTGTTCACTGTTGTGTGTATATAGTTCTGACATCCACAATACATTTTGTAAGCTCATTGTCACTACAAACAAAATTGAATTTTATACAAAATCCCATAAGAGATTCAATAAATACAGCTATATTTAAAGGTACACCTAAAGGAGGAGGTATAACATTATTTATTTTGTTAATTGTTATTTTGATTATAAGTTTTATATGTTTTAAAAATGCCAAATGACTTCTCTAAAAGGAATTTCTTTAAACATTAATGGACTGAAAAACCCATGTAAAAGGGCAAGCTTAATAAGATACATTAATTTACATAAGGCCAATTTAGTATTCCTTCAAGAAACACATCTCCTGAAAAAAGATATTGATAAATTAGCCACAAATAAATATACAGTATTGGTTAGTTCAGAGCACACACAGAAAAAAAGAGGAGTGGCTATTTTATGGAATAAAAGTATGCCCATTCCTAAAACTATTAAGTCTTATCAGGATGATAAAGGAATGTTTTGTATGATTACAATACAAATTAATGGAAAGACTTATACATTAATCAATGTATATTGGATACCAGGAATTGGTATTAATACAGTGAAATACCATCTTGATAAGATCATATAATTTTCTATAGGAGATATTATTTTGGCAGGTGACTTTAATTTTATCCTACATGAAAATGATACTACTACTATAGGAAAAAGGAAAATTACATCTAATACAAAACATTTAAAGGATTTTGTTAATTCTTATCATTTAAATGATATTAGTAATCAGATAGACTTAAAATCATTACCATACACCTTTTTTTCTAACAGATATAAAATGTATTCAAAAATAGATAGAGTCTTTATTTCTAACCAGATGGTAACAGAATTAATTAACTCTAAAATCATTTCATGTCCTATATCTGATCATAATTCAATTGTTTTTGAGTTCATGATAAAAAATACTTACAATGTTCAGATCAAAAGGATACCAGCATACTTAACTCAACTAAAAGACTATAAAGAATATATACTTTCAGAAGTACAACATTTTTTAGACATAAATAATACTCCTGAAGTTTCCATTGTTTATGTTTGGGATGCTTTAAAATCATATTTATATGGACAAAGTATCAGATGGTATAATAATAAAAGGAAATCTTGGGATAAGGAATTGTTAGATATTCAAAGTAAATTAGACTCTTATAAACATAATAATAAAGAAAATATTATGGACAAGAAAGTCATTGAAGAAATAAACTAAATGAGAAATACAAAGAAATTTTAACCCATAAAGTTAAAATAACTTTAGAGAAATACAAGTTTTTGTCTTACTCAATAAGCCCCAAATACTTACATAGACTTAAAAACAAAACAAAAAGGTTGAATAAGCAAAATCATATCAAAGAAATTTTCTCTCTAAGGAAAAGGAAGAATGTTTCTAGTCTACCAGAAATATTAGATGAATTTAGAAATCACTTTCACAAAATTAATCATAATAACATTAACATGGAACCTAAAAATAAAATGAAGGAATTTATAACTACGAACATGAATAAAAAACTTAATAAACAACAGATTAAACTATTGGATAAAAGTATTTCATATACAGAGGTTGTTACACAAATAAACAAGCTTAAATCAAACAAAGCACCAGGTAATGATGGTATTATACCAGAGATATATAAAATTCTTTCTAAAAATACATACTCATTAATACATAAGGTTTTTATTTTGGCCCAAAATGAGCTAATAACCCCCCCCCATCTTGGCAATACACATTTATTTCACCAATTTTAAAACCCAATAAAGACCCAACTAGATGTACTTCATATCAACCCATTTCATTACTTAATGTTGATTATAAGATGTTTATGAGTATTTTTGCTGATAGATTGAAGACAATCATCCCAGGCATTATAGATATAGATCAGACAGGCTTCATTGTAAATAGAAACACTTTTGATAATATTAGGAGGACTCTAACATTAATTGATTTTGCAAATAGGAGAAAGAAAGATTTAACACTTATTAGTCTTGATATAAGTGCAGCATTTGATTCAGTAAGTTGGGACTACTTGTTTACCTTACTGAAGTGCACAAACTTCTCAGATGCATTTGTAAATCTAATTGAGCATCTATACAAAGGAGCATTGGCTTACATTAAGATAGGAACATATGTCTCACAAAAAATACCCATTTTTAAAGGTACAAAACAAGGGTGTCCACTCTCTCCATTATTATTCACTCTAATAATGGAGCCTTGGGCTAATCTGATCATAAATAGTACTGATATAGAGGGATTTGAAATAGATGAAAATACAACATCTAAAATTCAACTTTTTGCAGATGATGTTCTAATTACATCAGCAGGATCTAATTCTTCTATGCAGTCTCTATTTGATAAAATGATGAATTTTAAAAGTATTTCTGGTTTAATATTCAATGAAGAAAAAACTAAAATACTACCTATATATACACGAAAAAATATTCTCATTAGTGATTTTAGTAAATATGCACCCAATTCAGGTCAGATAACTTATCTAGGTATAATATTAACTAAAGATATTAAATCTATTATACATAATAATTATAATACCTGTCTTCTTAATATACAAAATCTTTTCAATACCTGGAATAATATCTTTTTTACTATTGAAGAGAGACTTACAATTATTAAAATGATAATATTCCCCAAGATATTATACTTAATACAATCAATAATACTCCCACCTACAAAAATAATTATCAAGAAATTGAATACACGAATGTTAAATTTCCTATGGGCACCTAATAGACCTAGGTTTGCATTAAAGAAACATACTAATAGCTGGTCTCAAGGGGGTATTTCTTTTCCAGACTTTAACTTATATACTATCTCTTCCATTGTAAAAGTTATTACTTTGTTAATAGATCAGTCATATGTTGCAAAATGGAAAGATTACCGGGAACTAATTAGTATTCACTTCATGAAAATCTCCTTAACACATAAAAATATGATTGTAAATAACTCCATGCTATGGTTACTAAAAGAATGTTGTACTTCACCTATTACACCAACATATATAGTTAGTTATCCATTAAACATTATTATTAGTTATCGTAATTTTATATTCATGCATCCTAAATATAAGGAATGGAGTTTTATTATATTCCCTATAATGTATACACGAGGTATGCTTTTGTCATCCACTTCTGAAAAAACTCACTTAGCTACAGATAATGATCTAAAGTACTGGTATCAGTTGCTATCTGATAATAAAGTTAAAAATCTAGACTTCTTAAAACAAGAATTTGATCTGAGAGAAACTTGTTGGTTAGAAGTTCAGACCTTTAGACAACATCTCATTAATAAAATTGATTTAATGTCTATAACAGTTAAAGAATCTATTCCAACACTGATTGATTACTTGATATTAAATTTACAACATAAAGTTTCTGACAAAGGTAAGCTTTCATACATACATAAAATTATCAGAGTAGAAACTTTTTACAGTGTAGATACCTACTGGAATTATTTCACTTCCATTAATGGAGACCCACCAAATCAACAAGATAAACAATATATATTGGAATCTGCCTATAAAACTACTTCTTCCATTGTCTGGAGACTTTTTACATGGAAATTTTTACATAGATCCTTTTATACACCTTTGATGATGAATAAAATAAATAATAAAGATAATCTATGTAAAAGATGTAATGTAGAAATTAATGCTGACTGGGCTCACATGTTTTATGACTGTATAAAATTGAAAGAATATTGGAAGTCAATCAATGATTTTTTGCAGGCTCTTTTTACAGATAATTTCATTATTTCTAAATCTCTTATATTATTCAACACTCCTGTACCTCAAAGTGTTAAAAAGGTTAAGCTTCCCTTGTTATGGTCTATTCTAGCAGTGGCTAGAAAAATAAAAACCAGAAATTGGATTTCAGATACACCTCCTTCGTTCAATGAATTTAAAAATGTTATGACTATAGTGTGCCATATGGAATTGATGACAATAAAATCAAGAACTACTAGAAAAACATCTTATTATATTATATGGGATACTTTACAAAACTTGTTAAAAAAATCTTAACTTCAATAGCATGGTATTTTAGTTTAATTAATTGATTTGATAGTAGTGGATGTCTTTGTAAATACTTTGGTTATTTTATTGATTGTTATAATCATATCTATTTTATTTACTTGTATAAAATTGTTATGATATTTCTCTTGTATGTTAAAAACAATACACTTGTTTTTTTAAAAAAAGAAGGGTACTGGCAGCACACAATATTGTAGAGTCAACAGCATATTGAATAATTGTGGCAGAGGAGGCCACAGTACAGAGCTTGTTAGTAAATATGGATAAAAACATATAGATCCTTGGGGGACTACTAGGGTGACTGGTAGTAAAGGAAATAGACTTTGTCACCAACTTACTGCTTGCTGACTTCCAGTTAAGCAGCTCTCAAACCATGCAAGTGTAGAGTGTGATAAATCTAACAAACAAAAATAACTGTTAAAAATAACAAATACATGATAAATAACAGTTGTAAAAGGGGAAGTCTCTTAAAATACTTGAAAATGTTCAGTGCTTAAATTATTTTCCTCTGGGAGACACACCTTGTGCAAGAGGATATAAATATAATAAACTCAAATAATTATACAGTTTTAGTAAGTTCTCATTATAAAAAAGGGGGGTAGCAATGTTATGGAAAATTTCAAATTTAATGCCTAAAAATCATAAATACATATCAAGATAAATCAGGGATGTTCTGTTTGGTAACAATAATATTAAATGGGAAGATATATACATTAGTAAATATTTATTGGATACTTGGTCTAGGAGTCAGTGTCCAAACAACATTTAGAAGATATTCTACATCACTCTAAAGGAAATATAATAATAGCAGGTGACTTCAATTGTATAATGAATGAATGTGACACTAATGCAGATGCACACATAAAACAGCAACAACAAAGGTACTCTCTAAGTTTATTGAAACTTTTAATATTGTAGACATAAATGAATATGGTGATTCTAATAC